>NC_048300.1:37119280-37385723 GCF_013100865.1 Trachemys scripta elegans
GGAAACAATAATGGGATTGTGTGGGCTTTGCTGAGCTGGCTACATAGGGACTGGACTTGGTTGAAAAATTTCTGTCAAAACAGAAAATTAAATTTTTGACTAAATAGAAATATTCACAGAAAGTGTATTCTTTCCTCAAAAATTTTCTATTATTTTTGTCAAAAAATTAAAAATCTTGCAAACTTTTTGATTTTCAGCATTTTGCTCAAAAACTGAAAAGAAAAAAAGGTGAAACTTTCCATGTCATGGCCCTCCCCACACTCCATTTTTCTACTAGCTCTGATTCAAACCTGATAACCCCCTCACTCAAACTCCTTTACTCTGCTGTAGCTCCATTTGCATTCTGACATCCACTGCTATAAATGAGAGGAGATTCAGGACCGTGTGTGTTCTGGCTTTTAATATCCCCATAAACAAAAAGAATTTCAGAGTCCTAGTTATGAAATATATTGGAAATGGGAGTTTGCCTCCCTGTTCAGCAAAATATTTCTGAGAGGTTTTTTTTATATTCTATTAGGAGCTGTTAATTATGAAAAGAGAGACAGCTATAGCCTTTGTCAAGAAAATGATCCCCATGTCAGAATAACATGGAAAGGCCTGTGGAAAAATGTATATAGATTTTTATTTAATATGCCTCACCAGAAGTCTTGGCAGCCTCAAATTAGCCTCTTGCAGCGACACAGGGTGAGAGAGGATTTGGCTTTAATAATGTTATGATCTCATCGTATGGGACAAGAATACAGAGTGAAAAAACATATCAGCCTTTATGATGGAAAGATGGAAAGGTTCAGTGGTGAATCTGATACAGACTGTCATCTGAACAATATCCTAGTTTGAACTAAATCAGCCCACTAACATCTGATCCGATCTGACTGTGTAGAATAGTTACTGTATAAAAACTCTGTGTAACGTGCTTGGTGTTTCTTCATTTCCTGTTTGCTGGAGGAACGCTCTGCTATTGGTTCTGTATTTTGCTTTCTCTCTCTTTATTTTTCATAGCAGTATTTACTAGAAAATGGCCTCAACCAAAGCCCTGCATCTGAAGACCCCTAAACTCCAGGCTGGTTGGATCTAGACCATATCTAGCTAGAGTTGATCTCTAGTATTTAATTCTGTTATTTCAAATGCAATATTTTTGGATTCCTAGAGTGGTATAAATCTAGTGCTCCTCTGCACTCTTCTTTGGATGTTACCAGGGTTTTCCAAACATTCCACATAAAAATGTCTGATCTGAATTACTCTAATTTTGTAACTTGCCATGTGTTAATTAGGAATGAAAATACTGGGCTAGCTAAAATAAAGCCCACTCCCTACACACACACTCTCAAATTAAGGGCCAGATTCTGAGCTGTGATCCAGTTCCTTTCTGCTGCTCTGGTGGTTCACAGAAACCAGAATGCAGACAGATCTCCATAGCTGGGGATTCCCCTAGCATGGGGCAGTCTACTGCTGGCGTAATGTCAACATAGCTAGGTCAACCCCCTCATCTGCAGCTGCTGGCATAGGAATGCACTACCAACAACCATTCACCAGCCTGAATAATTAGGGCAGTCCCATGGGTGCCCTAAAGTAATTGGGTGTAGTGGTATTTCTCGTTTGACTTGAATTAACATGTACTGGAAACCCCACAAAAAACCTGTTCTCATGAGATTTCTAGTCCAGTGCTGCAGACACAGGTGGTTTGGATAAGATCTCAATTGGCTGAGTTATATTAGATAAAAATATATACCCCTCATTCTTCGGGGCTTGAGTCAAGCGCTGAGGCTGGGATTGTCACAGGGTCCTAAGGGAGTTAGGCACAGAAATCACATTTAATTTTAATGGGATTTGGGCACTAATTAGGCTCTTTTAAAAAAATTAATCCTAACTGTCTAGGATTAGGGAGAAACTCTCACTCTGGGCAGATTTTTCAAGCTTTTAAGCTTTTGCTATTGACCACTGTAAGAGACTGGGCCACTGCTCTGATTCAGAACACCAGTTCCTATTGTCCTATGAATCTCTAAATCTTCAGAGGCTTGTCTTTCATTTAGGTCAATAGGATGAAGACTGTTTTACTACTGGTCTGCTGCTGGGAGTTGTTTGAGTGGAATGAAAGGGACTGTAAGGTGAAGAGCAGGACACACTTCTTTATGGTAGAGTAAATGGTGCCAGTTGTGGCTTTTAATTGATACTTTATACGACAGGCATTGCAGAAATAGATGGTACAAAATATACTTCACATTTATGACATAACCTCCGCCTTTCAAAATCACAGGGGTTACCAGAGACACCACTTATGAAATACTGCCAATATTTCCCAGCCACAGTTCACACAACTGTCAGAGCCATTCTGCTAGCCCCCTCCTCATTGCTGTTATCTATATTTAAAGGAAATACAGGTAGAGTTCAGACAACTGAGGGAGCCAACCCTATAAACATCATTGGCCTGATTTATTTTCAGAGGAGCTAAGCACCTCCTATTGACTTCAGTGGGAATTGTGGATACTTGTCTCTTCTTACAATTAGGCCACAGATGCTTTGTATTTTATACCACCCAGATTCTTATGCTATCTACCTGCTTTACTAGTCTCCGCCACTCTCTTAAATTGCCTTGTTTGGATTCCAAGCTCTAGAACAAGGGTAGGCAACCTATGGCACGTGTGCCGCCTTCGGCACGCGAGCAGATTTTCAATGGCACTCACACTGCCCAGGTCCTGGCCACCGGTCCAGGGGGCTCTGCGTTTTAATTTCATTTTAAATGAAGCTTCTTAAACATTTTTAAAACCTTATTTATTTTACATACAGCAATAATCTAGTTATATATTATAGACTCTTAGAAAGAGACCTTCTAAAAAGGTTAAAATATATTACTGGCGCGCAAAACCTTAAATTAGAGTGAATAAATGAAGACTCGGCACACCACTTCTGAAAGGTTGCTGACCCCTGCTCTAGAATGAAGAATCCCCTCCACTGCAGTTTGGCTTCTGAAGTGTTTACACAGAAAGACCCCATACAAATCGAAAGAAGCAAAGGTCACCTTAACAGGCCTGTGTTAGGCATATACTACCCTAGCAACATAGAAATCCATCCAGAGGCCTGCAGAAAAGTTGGTTACACAAAAGAAAAAAACATGATGGTAGGAAGACTAATTCAAGTAAGCTGGGAGGCAGATGAAACCCATTATTTCAAACTCTAGCCCCATGTTAAGTGGAAGCATAGATCTCGTGTGCATGTCGGATTTTTATAATTCCTAACCTGGAACGACATTCCTAACTTTGAATGATATTGTTGTATGCTAAACGCTCAGTAAAATAGCTGCCTTATAAATGCTTTCCCCTCCCCCGCCCCCAGCCCCATGCTTTTTTTTTTATTACAAGTGCATAATGTGGCCAGTGTTGCTGAGTATCCTTCCTGTGCCTGAAAAAAGTGTTACTTTTATGGATGATGTTATGTTTATGAGTCTTTGTCCATCCTAGGCCTCATCTACCCCACTGCTGCTTCCTCTGAGGCTTTGCCGCTACACCGCAGGGTGTTAATTTCCTGTTTTGAGTCTGTCACAGATGAATTCACAGCCACCATTTAAAAAAAAACAAAAAAAACCAACAACACACACACACACACACACTGCTGACAGGGCACTAATAAAACTCTAAAGTTTAAAGAGTGGCCCTGAGGTTTCCTCACAGAGCAGCATGGGCACCTTTCACCTCTTTGAGACACACTCTTTGGGAAGGACTTTTTTTCTTTTTTCTTTCTGGCTCCATGGAACAGTTTGAGTTTAAGCAAGTTGCATTAGCATTTGGGGTGAGTGTTTTGTCTGCAGCCAGATGGACTGAAAAGCATGTGCTGCTGACTTCAACCTTTAAAATGAAAAATACAGAGCCAAGCGAGTCTTCTGAAATTCAGAGGAAATGCAAGGAAAAACAAAAGGGTTGAGCAGAAAATATACATATTGGTGACAATCTGGAGACAGGGCTGGTACAGGTGACCCACTGAGACTCTTGTTTCCTTCTGGTTTGATTACTAGCAAGAGGAAAAATCAGTGTTTCCAGTGCATATTTTCTGTAATAATTCCCTCATCTGTATCTCAAATATTCAAAGTCAGAGATGGAAGTGACTTACTAGATCATTCCGCAGCTAGTGTAGGAGTCTCATAGTGATTTTTCCTCCCTTGCTTTTCATCTAGTTCAGATTAAAATATCTCAACTCACTTCTCTTAGGAGACAATCCTCTAAACTAACAGTCTTTTTTGACATTCAATCCACATTTTTCTTTTCTTAAATTCATCCCGTTGATCTGAAAATCCTTTCTCCCTTCCCCCCTTAGTACGTACAGGTGTACAAGGGTCACACCCATTTTATACACAGAACAGTTTAAATTGAGGCCTCTCTGCTTTCATTTAAAGATACCTTCTTTTCTGTTCACACTAGATCCTTCTCCTACATAATCTCTTGAGGAAAATTTATTTATTTTATGTATTTAGATTTAAAATAATAAAGACGCCTATCCAAGCCTCTAGTCTTCCTAATGTAATTAATAATGCAATTAAATTAAGTTTCAGCAGCATTAAAATCAGTGCCACAGGAACTCAGCCAGCCAGCCAGCCACCTACTCCCTTTGTCATCTAGGAAGTTTACCTCAGCTTCCAACAACTTCTGGAGACTGGGAGCACTCACAGAAAATACCCTGCCAATCCCTCCACCTCCCCCACTTATAACAAGGGGATCCAGCTTGAGACCCCCCCCTGCTGACCACAGCTGAAAATGATTAAACCTTTGTAGGAAATTAGATGGTTCTGACTGGCGTACCAGATCCACTTCACCCCTCCAACTTTGGGGAAATGTGAGATTTGGATCCGGGCCTGAGCTCAGTGACTGAAGCCTATCTTGCTGATAAGATAGGACTCAATTCTCTTTTCTGGCTTAGCTCCTCAATGCTAAGAAGTGTGTGTGAGTGCGTGGGCATGATAAGACAGCTTTACATGATCTCTGTGCTCTGGATATTCTGGGTTCAGCCCCCAGGACAAGTTAAGGCAGCTCAGGGTTGCTCTAACTTGTGCCTATGGTTTTGCAGTAGTGCTCCATCCATGGTCCATTTTCCCCTGGTCATACCTTCTAGGTATTGAGGGTGACATTGTTTTGCTACCGCAGTTCACCTCCTCTGGGGGATTCCCCTTATACCAGGGGAATTCCTAGGTAGACAATTAAGCCACCTATATGGCTCCTTTATGCTAGCATTGTGGCATTACAGAATCAGGCCCAGAAATCAGGATACTGAATTCTGCAAGCACCTCTGAACTTGGAAATTCAAACTTCATAGCTAAAAAATCCTACGGGGCCTGATTCAGAGGGGTGCTGAGTGCCCTCAGTTCCTATTAAGTTCAGTGTACTGTTAACAGATGGCTGTCAGCACCTCACAAGATCAGGCTTAGGGACCAATCAGGAATGGGTCCCCATTGTGCTAAGCACTGTACAAACCCAGGATAGGAGATGATCCCTGCCCTGAAGAGTTTATACTCTAAATAGACAGGACAGACCCGGGGTGGGGCAAGGGGTGAACAGTGGAATGGCAACAACTGTCACATTAGCGCCATGATTTTGGAGGGAGGGGTTAGTTAGGAGGGGATCAAGTAGCATGGAATGAAAAGGGAAGAGAAGTGAAGCGGGTGAGGGGGACAGGGCAGGCAAGGAAAGGGTAAACAAGGCAAGTATAGAGGGAGGCTGACTGGGCTGAGGTGACAAGACTGTGAGGGAGGGTTGTAGCAAAGAGCCAATTAGCACAGGGCAGAAAAAGTCCACTAAAAACTGTAGAAAGTTTTCTGACTGTCCAAAGATCCCTGCTTTGGCTGCGTCTGCAAATGCTTCTAGTGGCTGGAGTCTCTGGCTGGCTCTCTCTGCAGTTTTTCCCCAAAGCCACATGGCAGGGGCGGGGGAGAGAGGGGGGAGGAAGCACCACTGGGACCCTAATTTCCCTAGAGTTGGTGGGTGGGGGTGGGGGGGGGGATGTCTTGCACAGTTCTGGGTCTAGAGAGGGGCCTGGGGGGAGGGGCTAACTGGGCCCCATTTTACCCCTCCTCTGAGTGCAGCCTTGTCTACTTCTGCGATGTGACATGTAACGCTTGAGAATGTCAGCTCAGACTATTGGTCCATCAATGCCCAGTATTTTGCCTGCAGCAATGGGCAGTACGCGATAGTTCAGAGGAATGCAGTGTTGCTGTAGCCATGTTGGTCTCAGGATGTTAGTGAGACTAGTTGGGTGAGGTCATATCTTTTGTTGGACCAACTTCTGTTGATGAGAGAGACACCAAGCTTGAAAGCTTGTGTCTCTCACCAACAGAAGTTGGTCCAACAAAAGATATGACCTCACCCACCTCGTCACTTCAGAGGAAGGCAAACAAGGAAGCAAATAGCACCACAAACATATGTTGTCTACTTGGTCACCAGTGCAGTAGTGCCAGGGACGGCTGTATGTATTTTGCCACCCCCAGCACGGCAGTCAGACGGCTTTCAGCAGCGTGCCTGCTGGATGTCTGCTGGTAACGTGGATTCGGCAGCATGCCTGCGGAAGGTCCGCTGGTCCCGCGCCTTCAGCCTACCCGTCACCGAATTACCTCTGAAACCATGGGACCGGCGGACCTCCTGCAGGCATGCCACCAAAGGCAGCCTGACTGCCCCCTCACGGCAACCGGCACACCGCCCCCCGCAGCTTGCCGCCCCAGGCACACGCTTGCTGCTCTGGTGCCTGGAGCCGCCCCTGAGTGGTGCTCATGGAGGAGAACACTGCTGCCTGGTGTCTCCAGCAATCAATTTACACCAAGGAATGAGAGATTTGATTACCCTTCTCATAGCTTGCATAACAACAAATGAAGGGCCACAGCCTGATAGCAAACCTTACCTTGCGAGGCTCCAGAGAAAGCTGTGGTGGCTCACCAACCCTGAAGATCAGGCCATTTTCAGTACTTAGGGTACGTCTATACTTACCTTCGGGTCCGGTGGTAAGCAATCGATCTTCTGGGATCGATCCCGGAAGTGCTCGCTGTCGATGCCGGTACTCCTGCTCCGCGAGAGGAGTACGTGGAGTCGACGGGGGAGCCTGTCTGCCACATGTGGACCCGCGGTAAGTTCGAACTAAGATACTTCGACGTAGCTGAAGTTGCGTATCTTAGTTCGAAGTGGGGGGTTAGTGTGGACCAGCCCTTACATATAGATGTAGGTGCTTAAAGGCACATACATTTGAAAATGTTGAACTTTCTTTCTGTAAGTAATGAGATCACCTCACCTCACTGGTGAAATGTATCCACCTCATGGAGTGGACCACACAACAGGTTAGGGCAAGAAGTGAATCTGGATATAGAATCCAATTGCAAATGTGACAAATTTAGGAATATGGAATGTGATTAGCTGAGTAGAAATTTGGCCAGAGCAGAGAGGTTAACACTGTATCTTGGTATTTTGAATGACCACAAGTGGTCAGAAGGATCTTGGTTTTATATCCCATCCAAAAGACAGCTGAAAGGTTGTTCAGATGATATACCCCACTTCTTGGGTGTACTATGTGTCATGAGAGCAATGTTACTTAAATGAGCCCTGTAGATCTGTGTTTGCAGTGTGATGTTTGAGTAACACATTTCTCTCGTCCAGTGCAACACAGAGAAGTCTTAGGGGCAATTGTGATTTAGTATTATAGGAAAGGTGGTGGTGAGCCCTGCAAAAAATTGTGTTTGCAGCAGAGGAAAATGCTTATTAAAGTGTAATAGTTTGGATGCAGGGAGCATTTCCGAAGCTCTCACTTCTGCATTTAGCAGAAGCCTGCTTCTATTATTTTATTGTCATTCAGGGAAGCTGAGATGAATAAAGGTTTGTTACACTTAGCAGGGTTAAACTGTGAGCTTTCTGAGGCAGGGGCTGTCTTCTTGTTCTGTGTTTGTACAGCATCTAACACAGTGGGGTCCTCATCTGTGAATGGGTCCCCTAGATGCTACCATAATACAAATAATAATAGTATTTGCTGGTATCTGTTCTGTGTTTCTCCTTTCCTGGTGAGACTGTATGTTCTGCATTGGTCATGTATTCCATGACTCACTTGCGGATTCTAGTAACCTGGGGTATAGTACATTGCACCTGCCTGTGTAAAACTTTTCGAAGTCTTAGTGACAAGAGTTTGTGTTGTAGTTCTTTTTAAAAAAAAGCCGTCATCCAGGTATTGATGAAGCGGAGAAGTCATGATGATAATCTCTTAGGTGAAATCAGCGGAGCCTGAGGCTTTTTGTCATTTCTAGAGCGTTCCAAAGCAGAGTAGGCCTTCTTGGGTAATGTTTTCCATTGTTGCATTGAGGAACTGAGCAAAGTAGATCCACCCTGCATTCCTCCTGTACAGAGATTTTATAAACAGCAAGCATTTCCCTCCCACTCCAAACTATAGATCATGTATCATGTAGATTGATATGGAACAATGCGCATGCTTGGTATTTTTTATCTTGTGCACTCTCACACTTAAAATCATTTGTCAATGGCAATCATTTTAGATTATTTTAATGAATAATCAGTGTTTAATGTACACTGTTATTTAGTTCTCTGCATGCGATTACAATCTCCATTAAAGTATTGGCATTTACCATTGGGAAGTATTTGCTTTACAGGTATTCTTAAAATAGGGAATCTGCTGTAATGTTAATTGCATTTTTAATCATGTAAGTCAACATTTTGAGAGCCAGCCACTATAGATGGGATGTGCTGTGTGAAAATGAGTAAATCTGAATCACGTTTAAATTAGGTAAATGTGAAATATACCATATGCAGGATGTATGCATTTCTCAGTACATCATCTGTAAGGCTAGATTTGTGACCCAGATCTCATGAAAGTCATGGGTTCCACGTATTTAACAAAACATCTGTGACCTTTGACCTTTCCAGATTTGTGTGCATATGAGTGAACGCATGGATGTGATTACAAAGTGTAGCGCAAACTTCACGGAGAGCTGCAAAGCTAAATCCTGGAATGCATGAGAAAGAGAGGCTAATAAAGAGCTAGAGGCTAGTGGTAACACTGTGTGACGCACAAGACCAGACCAATGGACTCTCACTAAGAACCACAATTCCCCAGTGAGCTGAGGTTCTCTGCTTCACTTTGATTATAAAACAAAAAGAAGGCATTATTATATTTTCAAAAATGACTTCCCCCTGATTTACCCTGCTGTAAATCTGGAGTTACTCAACTGAAGTCACTAGAGCTACCCTGATGCAGAAGTGGTACAAGTGAGAAGAGAATCAGGCTCATTGGGTCTCATATAGTAACTCCAATATTCCAGACAGTTCCATACTACCACAGCACACACTATTTACAAATTCATAGGGCCAGTCTGCACATGGCTAGATGTTAATCCGGGGTACATGGGATGAAGAAGCATTTCTAGATTCCTCTAATTTTACCCGTGAATATGGAGTGTTGTCTGACTGAATGGCCTTATCTATGCTGGTGGCGTCATGCTGGGACATGTAGCTAGCTACATGCTGCAGTGAAAGGCAGGTTGTGTCCACGTTGTGGTGTATAGCTACCAATGCGGCACTGAAAGGCTCTGGCAAGAGGGAGGCCACAGGACACAAACTGCTAAAAATAGCAGTGTAGACATCGGAGGCACAGCTTGGGCATGTAGAGAGCTGTGTAGGGTATATACCCTAAGCAGTGGTCCACAGACTTTCTCTGTCATGCCCCCTTACCCCAAATGGGAGCTGTCTGCACCCACCTGGAGTTGGGGCCAGAGCTGTGGCTGGGGATGGGCCAGAGTGGAGTGGAGATGGGGGCAGAGCAGGGCTAGGTGGCGCTCCCTCCCTGCCCCACATGGGGGCTGGCCTGGGCTCCACCATGCCCTCCCAAACATTTCTCTGTGCCCCACTAGGGGGCTTGCCCCACAGTTTGTGGATCCTGCCCTAAGGGTTCAGGTGTGTCTTTACTCTGTTCACCTAAGACATGTCTCACCATCTACATGCTAGGGGGGAGTAAAGTGTATGTACTTTGCATGCGACCATAAATGTAGACATAACTGTTGTAGGAGCAGCAGTGATCTGTATGCTCTGTATGACTATGCTTATTCATATGACTATGTATAACCTGTATGCTCAAAAGGTCTGTTACACTTCCTGCCCCCTTGTCTCCTCTCCCTCTCTGAATACCTGTGAAGTGGCTTCCCCCCCACCCCTCCCTCCTGGAATGCTTGTGGGATGAATGGGCTGGTTGAACAGCTGGAAGATCAGAAGAGCTCCCATGTAGACAAGGTGTCTGGGACTCTAATTAGGCAGCAATCACACACACCCAATGCATGGACACTGGCTGAGGTGGAGTGTGACCAACCAAATGCAGCCAAGTCATCTCTAGTCGCAGGCCACGATGAGCAGGTCCTTAAAAGGGGAAGGGGCCATGTGCTCAGGGTTGCACTCACAAGCTTGTACCTCCCGTGGAGGCCCTTCGCCCTTGACCGCCTGGCCAGTGGTTTGCTGTGTTGCATTCCATCGTGCCTCGGGAAGACTTACCTTCATCGCACCATCCATCGCTGTGCTGTGGGACACTTACCTTGAAGGATCCTGACATCTCCAGTGCCGTGCCTGTCCTGGAAGCATGAGTATGCGAGTGTGAGTGTGACACCCCCGCCGCCTTCTTTTGAGCTTAGCTATCAATATAATAAATGTGCTGCTTTCTGCCAAACTCTGGTGGATCATTAGTTCTCCCTAAGCTTACTAGCTGACCCAATTTCAGGTAACAATAACCTATGAGTACAGAAGATGCTTTTCTCTCTTAAGTTTAGTTTTGACCACTTGCTGTTCTCTGATTCTTGCCTTACTCCCCTCCTATCCACTCAAAAATCTGCATCTGAAGTATCTTTCTCTCTCGCTCAGGGCCGGCGCTAGCGTTTTTGCCGCCCCAAGCAGGGGAAAAAAAAAAAAGCCGCAATCACTATCGGCAGCAATTCGGCAGCAGCTCTAGCGCCGCTTCATTCTACGGCAGCAATTCAGTGGGAGGTCCTTTGCTTCATGGGCCGCCCCAGGCACCTGTTTGCTATGCTGGTGCCTGGAGCCGGCCCTGCTCTCACTGCATAGAACACTTCACTTTTTGAGCCTCTTCCCTGGCTTCCTCTTACTATCTTTTCCTCACCTTTAAGCCTTGTCTACACTACAGAGTTTTGTTGATAAAAGTTATGTCGACACTCAATAAAAATAGGTATTGCGTGTTCACACTCACTCCCTCTGTCAGCAGAGTGTGTCCACACTTGGGAGACGAGCATTGACAGTGTGAGTTATCCCACAGTGCAGCTCGACACCACCTGCTGGTAGGTCTTGTGGGAAGGCAGAGCAGATCATGGTGCATCTTGGGACCAGGTTCAATGTCCCATGATGCATTGCTTTCTGTCCCAGCATTCCATGGGCTTCCGACTTTCTTTCACAACATTTTTTCAGTGGCCCTTGTTTGCTGTGTACTATGGCATCTTTGTGAAATGGGATGGATCCTGCACTGCTCTCCTATGCTCTGATAACTGTCATTAACACATCGCACACGGCAGTGCAGTTAATCGTCAAGTTCCTAACTGAAGAAGACTCACAGGCACCAGACATTCCGCGTGACATGGATAGGAGTAACTTGAGATTGCTTTTGGTATTCACAGAGCAGCTGCATAGGGTAGACCGTCGCTTTTGGGCTCGGGAAACAAGCACTGAATGGTGGGATCACATCGTCATGCAGGTCTGGGATGACAAGCAGTGGCTACAGAACTTTTGGATGCAGAAAGCACCTTCCTGAAACTGTGTGCGAAGGTCGCCCCAACACTGTGGCACAAAGACACCAGAATGAGAGCTGCCCTCTTGGTAGAGAAGTGTGTGGCAATTGCTGTGTGGAAGCTGGCGACTCCAGACTTCTACTGGTCGGTCACAAATCAATTTGGAGTCGGGAAGTCGATCGTTGGAGCTGCGTTAATGCAAGTGTGCAGGGCAATTAATTGCATTCTGCTACGAAGGACTGTGACTCTGGGAAAGGTGTGTGAAATAGTGGATGGCTTTGCAGAAATGGGTTTCCCTAACTGTGGAGGGGCAATAGATGGCACACACCAGACCACCTTGCAATGGAGTACATCAAAAAGAAGGGGTACTTCTCCATGGTGTTGCAGGCACTTGTGGATCACCATGGGTGTTTCACTGACATCAACATGAGTTGGTCCGGGACATATCTTCGGTAACACCGGCCTGTATAGAAAAGTTCAAGTGGGGGCTTTCTTTCCAGACCAGAAGATTACAGTGGGGGATGTTGAAATGCCTATAGTGATCCTGGGAGACCCAGCATACCCCTTACAACTTTGGCTCATGAAATCTTACACGGGACACCTGGACAGCAGTAAGGAACGGTTCAACAACAGGCTGAGTAGGTGCAGATGACCATGGAATGTGCCTTTGGCAGATTAAAGGCGCACTGGCAATGCCTTTTGGCAGGCTAGACCTCAGTAAGGATAATATTCCCATGGTCATAGCCACTTGCTGTACATTGCATAATATTTGTGAAGCTAAGGGTGAAAGGTTTGCTCAGAGGTGGAGTGTTTAGGCAACCCGCTTGGCTGCTGATTTTGAGCATCCAGATACCAGGGCTATCAGAGGTGCCGGGGGGGGGGGGGCGGATTTTAATCAGGGGGGCTTTGAAGCAACACTTTGACAATGAGAACCAGTAATGTATATCTCTGTGGTTGGTGCTGCAGTGTTACATTACATGTCGTTTTGCTGGGAAACAATGGTGACATTTGGGGCCTTACATTCCAGTAAGCAAATGATTAAACTGCCTGTGCATGTATTGGTAGGAAACAAATAAAGATGAGTTACCATTCAAAAATTTCACTTTTATTGCACAAGAAACAACACACACACACACACACACACACACACACACACAAAAAGATGCTTAGTGGGAAAGGCGGTACCTGGGAAGGACACACTTTCAGATCTGTGTGTAGGTCCAGGTATCATTGTGAAAGTTGTCCCGGGGGTGGAGTGAAGGGGAAACCGAGAAGTCCCGGCAAGTGGAAAGGACTGTGCGGGCAAAGTTGGGGTGAGGGGGAGGGCATGGAAAAGAGTTCTGAATGTGCTGCAGGGGAGGGCGGGCACTCACACATCTGCTCAGTCTGCAGAATTATTAAGGACTTCAGCATCTGCGTTTGATCCTCCATGACTTTAATCATCCACTCAGTAGCATCCTTAACAGACTCCTGATTTTCTTTTCTGTCCTCCTTTTGGCTTCCCTCCACTCCTTGCGTTCCCTTTTCTCTGCATTGGAGGTGTGCAGTACCTCCCAGAACATGTCTTCTTTGCTCCGTCTTAGGTGCTTTCTTATCTGGCGAAGATGCTGTCCCAGTGTGTGTGGGGTGTCCCTCAAGGCCAGGACACAAGTGCAGAAGCACAAGAAACATTGCACAGAAGCATGATTGTTAAGTTCACGAACTTCATTGAAACCTTTCAGTAAAATACACCTTTTGTAACATAACCACCATTTTCTCACTGATCCGTGGCAAGCACACATCTCTGCGAACACCCAAAACACGGTGAGTGTTGGCTGGGGGAGGAAGGGAGGCGCTCTACATGGGACTCCCCTCCCCATATACTGAGCAGATCCAGCAGCTCCAATTGGTTCAAGCAGGAGAGCATTTGCTGTGATAACCTGCCATGGTCACCTGGGAAGATGGATGAGACCCCTCATGCCGAGCCAGCAGGAAATGGAATTTCAAAAATTCCCAGGGCTTCTAAGAGGGAGGGGGTCGATGGTTGTTTACCTTTCTGCAGGGCAGTTCAGTTCAAACTGCTGACCAGAGTGGTCAGGATGGGTATTTTGGGACACCTCCTGGAGGCCAATTAAAGCGATAAAATCAAGCGTAGTGTCTACACTGGCACTTTGTCAACAAAACGTTTGCACAAAAAGCCTTCTGTCTCTCATTGAGATGGTTTTATTTTGTCACCAAAACAGGGCATTTTTGCCACCAAAAGTCACATCGCAGTGAGTACCCATCCACTGTTTTGTCAACAAAGCTGCCTTTTGTTGACAAAACTTTGTAGTGTAGACAAGGGCTAAAGCTCTGCTTAACTCTGTCCCTGCCTATCTCTCTGCTGTCCCTGCCACCCTTTGTTCCTCGTTGTGCTTTTAGCATAGCTCACCTACCCTTTCTTTTCCTGTCCTTCCATCTTGTTTTTATGGCTGCTTCCACGCCACCCACACCCTTCCAGTGTGCCCGGTGCCCAGCCTCTCTTCTTTCAAATCCCTCCTCAATATTGCCTTTTTTCTGGCTGCTCTAGCTATAGGCAAGCTAGGCAGCTGTCTAGGGCAACAAATTTGGCCCAGCCAACCCTCCATCATGACAGAGGGGTGGCTGGGCCGAAGTTGAGTGGTGCTGCAACCCCCATGCATCAAACTGGAAGACCTCTCACTCAGATTTGGCCCAGCTGTCTCTCCGACATGACAGAGGGATGGCCAGGCCAAATTTGAGTGCTTGGGGGTGGCACACTGAAATGTTGCCTAGGGTGGAAAATTGTCTTGAGTGGCCTCTGCTTCTTTCCCAGAGTACACCAGTACTGACCCACCTAAGGATTTTTCCTTAGGGCTGGCATCCTCCCTGTATAGTAAAAATGTGGGAAAGTCTAATGAACAAACGAACTATGGGACAAATTCTTCTCTCAACTTTTACAGTGGTATACATCCAAAGTGAGTGATTCCACAGGTGTAACACAGAGAGGAATTTGGCCCTATGTGTTGTGTGTACTTATATTTTTAAACCAGACGTTCTGCTGGAGAAAATCTGAGGGTATGTTTTAAATGGCATACACCCTGAGAGTAATTATTTACTAGGTCCCCATTTGATCTTGTAAGTGAGCAATCAAAAGAGGTGCAGGCTTCCCAATTCAGACATTTTTTGTAAAACCTTTTTGAGGTTCTTGGATTTTATCCTTTTATCCTGAAACAAAAGAAACTGCATGTTGTGCCATGTGATGCACAGAACAATGCAGATTGTAAGAACCACATGGCTGTATTTTTCTCTGTTCCTCTCCCGTCCCCTCCTACCACATATAGCTCTCCATAGGTTCCAGACATAGACTTTTGGATAAACCAAGACCTTTTAACATGTTAGGGCTGTAATTAACTAGATTCAAAAGCATCATTTATGAGTAGTTTTACATCAAAAAGAGACAGCAACTGATGGAGCTATGAAATCTGCCTGCTTCTGGGCTTTCTATCAAGCACTAATTGAAAAGAAAGGGGGGAAGGGGGAAATCCCAAGATCTATAAGGAGCCAGACTTCCTTTGCCAATTATTAGAATCAGGCCATAAAATTCACTGCTCAATAAATGTTATCCTCCGAGCTCATATCCACCACAGAGAAACATAGAAACAAAGTCCTGGAAGGAAGATGAGTTGGCTACCTTAAAATCAGATTCATTATTATCTTGTGATATTTTCACTTAACACTCAAAAAGCAGGACACAGTTTGTTCAAATTGCTTTGGCTCAAGTCACCTTTCCTGGCTCCTAGCTCTTGAACTCCCCTCCTCCACTGCAAGGAGCAAACTTCTTGCCCTTACTTTCAAAGCCATTCTTAACTTAGCACCCTACCTACCCAGCCTATTATCTTTCTGTGGTTGACCCTACCTTTGTTTTGCCAGCGGTGCCAGCCTCCTTTGCGCACTTATTTGCATAAGCACCTTTGCCCATTGGAAAAGCCATGCATGGGAAAAACTCCTTGTCAAAGTCCATAAAGCCATTGCCTTCATCATCTTCTAATCTGTGATATATTGGGCAGGAACACAGATCAAGGCAAGTGGGAGTGGAAGAGGGGAGAGCTTTGGGATTTGTGTAAAGGTAATTGATTCCAGGCATCAGGAAAGGGCAAACAGCTGACAGTTGAATATTATCCCAATGATTTGTCTATCCTTACTAAGGATAAAGTTCCAATGAACAGTAAGCATCTGGCCTGAGCCTCTAAACATGAGAATCATTCAACCTGAATTCTGACCTCCATGAGGCATAAATTGTTATCAGCCAGGCTTGTGCCAGACCCAACAACGAAGCAGAAAACAAGGCCATGCTTTTCAAAAAAAAGATGCCTAATGTTAGGCTTCTCAATCTGTATTTAGGCTGATAAATCAGTGACTTCATTTTCAAAAGTGCTGAGCACCCAACTAATATTATTGACTTTAATGGGAGCTGCTGGGGACTCCGCACTTTTGAAGATCAGGCCACTAATTTAAGTGCTTAAATAAGAACATATGAGCCTAACCTTTGGCATCTATTTTTTAAAACTGTGGCATAAGTAAATTGAAACTGGGAAAGGATGAATGAAATGGAGCTGTCCATTTGTACTCTGCAGTTTGGGAGTACTCTGCAGTTCAGAACCCAGCAAATATATGGCTAACAAGCTGTTTCCACATAGATGCAGTTGTGAAAGACTTTCTGGTCACTTCAGCTTCTTTTTTGAAAAGGAAAAAGGGAAGCAGTCTGTAGCTAGTGGGGAGAAGAGAGACAAGGAGCAGGGCTGTGGCAGTATGGGGCGTTGGCTTGACATTGTTAGCACTGAAAGAAGTTCTGGGCTGTCAGCTGCAGAGCGCGAGCAAACACTCATCAAATAGAGAAACGAGCAGGAGGTCTGAGGCAGGGCTTCCTGAAATGGGGAAATGCTTAGCAGGCTGTTCCTGCTGCAGAACTGCTAGCAGAAGCAGATACTGAAATGCTATCCATGAGAATATCTATAATGATTTCTGCATTCTGTACCCTGGTCCACTGATAGTACAGGGTCAGAGCAGCAGCTCTGACCACCTGACTCATTGCCATGAGGGCCCAAGGCCAGTTCTGAGCGCATCAGGACTTTTCCTTGTACTTGCCCCGGGTCAGACTCTGTGGTGAGGAGTAGTGCCTCTGCTGCTCCTGATATTGATTGAGGAAATTGAAATGTACGTGTATTAGAAACAGATGAGCAGAGTTTAGAGATGAGTCGGAATTGCCCTGAGCAAATAGCAAGACTGATGTAATTAGCCAGGCCTGTTTGTGACTTTTTTGTTTATGGCTCATATTAGGGTATTTATCATAACTTAATGAAATGGTAATATTAAAACAAAAATTGGAGCTAGGCCTGCAACTAAACCTTGGATTTGAGCACCCTGTTGAGCTTTTCAGCTGCCCCCTAGATCTGCAATGGGCCAAAGCAAAATGCCAAAGCCTGATTCTCCTCTAAAAACTGGTTTTACACCACTGTAAGGCCATGAATGCCAATGTAATGATTTACAATGGTGTGAAAGGTTCCCTGAATAGAAATACTTTCTCTTCTCTCTCCTTTTTCCTCTCCCACAACTTTGCAGATGATCCTAACTCTAATAATGGGCTGAACCAAAACCCCAGGTCTGATCCTTCTCCTGAACTTTGGAGAATATTCAGTCTGGATCTGGATTTTGTGTCTTGGCAAGGGGGGGCGGGAGGAGACATTAATTTTTGGGAAGCTATTATCTTGCATTGGGTGGATTGGGGCCCCAGAACAACTGGTGTGTTCATTGGTTGCTCATGCATTGGCCTTTGTTATTGTTATAAGTGGGCTTATACTTACACCTGGTTAATGGGAAGGCCCAGAGGTCTGACATTTTTTAGTTATCTTTCTTAATTCCTAAGCTTAGACTCTTTATCACTGAGTGAAGCAGCAACAACCGCTGCTCGTGCATCTAGGCTGTTCTCTGGGAAAGGATGGAGTAAAGCTTAAATGGGGCTAAGATCCATCAAAATCTCAGGGCTTACTCAAAAACGTATCGCCACTCTCAGCCAGATTCTTCCTCCTCCTATTGCTCCCATTCTGCTGATCCATCATCCAGACTCCTTTTGCATTTGTGGCAGCAGCAATCTGCTGACTAGTGTCTGCTGCTTCTAAATGAAAAATTTGGTGGCTCTTTCCATGTGTCTTGGGTCATTGGTGTTATTTAAATTTGGGATAATCATTACCTCTCTCACAGTGTTGTAGAGCCTTTTGAGATCCTCAGTAGTCACATGCTTTAATGAAAAGTATTATTGATTTTTATTTTATTAATTAATGACAAAGAATGAATATAAATCCCTTCCCCACCCTAATACCTACCAGGAACAATAACAGCCAGGATATATAGTCTTGGATTGGGACTGTATATTGCATGTTGTGCGAGGCATTTTGCAAACATAGAGGTACACAGTCCCAATATTGTGTACTGTACAATATAAAACACAAAGACAGATGAAGGGTGGATGGTAAGAAATAGAGAATGCAAGAAAAGTGATCAGCGCACATAACTTATTAGTTGCAGATTTGTGTCTTCATCTTATTGAAACAAACTCTGAATGAGAAGCGTCCCAAAAAGAACCAAGAAACAAAAATGGAACATGTTGAAAATGGAGTATTAGGAAATTGAAATATTATGGTCTTGTTCCCTGTGTTTCAGTTAAACAAATTATAGTCATGTAGCCAAATTTTCAAAAATGGCTGCTGGTGTTGGGATGCCTGTGTTATTTACCCTTTCTCATAACACAGGAACTAATGAAATTAATAGGCAGCAGGATTAAAACAAACATAAGGGAGTACTTTTTCACACAATGCAGTCATGCTGGGGAATTCATTGCCATGGGATGTTGTGAAGGTCAAAAGCATAACAGGGTTAAAAAAAGAATTAGATACGTTCATGGAGGCTAGGTCCATCCATTGCTATTAGCCAAGCTGATCAGGGATGCAGCCCCAAGCTCCAAGTGGTCCTAAACCTCTACTGCCAGAAGCTGGGACTAAACAACAGGAGTTAGATCTCTCAAAATTGTCCTGTTCTGTTCACTCCCTCTGAGGTATCCGGCATTGGCCACGGTCAGAGACAGGATACTGGGCTAGATGGACCATTGCTCTGACTCCATATGGACATTCTTATGTTCTTATTCCTCAATTTTTGGATGGTCAGTTTTATTCCTTGGGCCTGGTGTTCAGAACTGCTCTGCACCTGAAGCTCCCATTGATTTCAGTTGGAGCTGTGACTACTTAACGCTTCTGAAAATTAGATTATTTAAGGTGTCTCATATTGGCCTCCTCAAACTGGAAGCACTGAAAATCAGTGACCATTTTGTAAAATTTTGGCCAAGCGTACTGCTGCAGTCAAAGGGTTTGTCTTGACTAGGATGAAAAGTAGGGCTGGTCAAAAGTTTTGCATCAAAACTGGTTTTTGATGGAAACGCGGGGTTTTAACTGAACAAAATTTTCATGAGAAGTATCTGTCCCCTGTGGAAAATTTAAACTTTTTCTCAAAAAACCTGAACTCCTGAAATATTTTTGTCAAAAGATGAAAATTTTCTATTTGGAAGTACCACCACAGTGCCTCATAGGAAATTGTAGTCTGGATGACCCATGCTCCCATTCTCCTTTCTCGGCCAGGTTCACCAAATGGATGTGATCCACCATGGCCAAGGACTCCAGTGAGACCCACCAGGGTGGGTCAACAAGAGGGGAGACAATGGTGCCTTGTGGGAGATGTAGTATGGCAAAGGTAGCCAGACTGATAGAGGAGAATAGGGGCACAAGGCACCTGAACTACAACTCCTATGAGGCACCATAGCAGTATTGCTGAACAGACCATTTCAATTTTCAGTTGAAAGTTTTCAGACAAAAATGTTTGGGTTTTGATTTGTTTGTCAAAATTAAAATTTTCATGGGAATAAAAACCATTTTCTGCCAGCTCTAATAAAATATGTTGTTTTAGTATGCATTAGCTAGCACACTAAAGTTTGGTTCCCTCTTCAACTTCATTTTGACCAGCTAGCTAAAATAAAACTTTTGTACTGCCCCCTTCAGTTAAAAAATTAAACCATCTACATCCACTTCAACTGTATGAAATAACTGCTTCCTTCTTCACTGTTAATGTAAATAAAATCATGATCCTGCAAGCCTTACTCAGAGTGATAATCCTTCATCTGAGTAGGACAGTTGGGCTACCTATGTAGGTATAAATCATATGAGAGAAGCTTTGTAAATATGGGCCTTAAGACTGAGATTTTTTCATAGATTCCAAGGCCAGAGTGGACCATTGTGACAATCTAGTCTGACCTCCAGTATAACACAAGCTACTACTGCCCCAAAATGATTCCTAGAGCATATCTTTAAGAAAATAAATCCAATCTTGATTTAAAAATTGTCAGTGATGGAGAATCCACCATGACCCATGGTAAATTGTTCCAATGGGTAATTACTCTCACTGTTAAAAATGTGTGCCTTATTTCTAGCCTGAATTTTTAGGTTCAACTTCCAGCCATTGGATCATGTTATACCATTCTCTGCTAGACTGAAGAGCCCATTATAAAATATTTGTTCTCCATGTAGGTACTTATAGGCTATGATCAAGAAGCCCTTAACCGTCTCTTTGTTAAGCTAAATAATTTGAGCCCCTTGAGTCTATCATTATAAGGTAGGTATTATTATCCTTTAATCATTCTCATGGCTCTTCTCTGAACCCGCTCCAACATTCTTGTTGAATTGTGAGCACCAGAACTGGACACAGTATTCCAGCAGCGGCTGCACCAGTGCCAAATGCAGAGATAAAATAACCTCTCTACTCCCTACAGGTGAGTCCCCAGTTTATGTATCTAAGTATCATATTAGCCTTTTTGCTCGTGTTCAGCTGATTATCTACAGAACCCCCAAATATTTTTCAGACTCACTGCTTCCTAGGATAGAGTCCCCCATCCTGTAAGTATGGTCTACATTCTTTGTTCTTAGGTGTATACATTTACATTTAGCCATATTGAAACACTTATTGTTAGCTTGCACCAAATTTACCAAATGATGTAGAGCAGGGGTGGCCAATCTGAGCCTGAGAAGGAGCCAGAATTTATTGGTGTACATTGCTAAAGAGCCACAGTAATACATCACCAGCCCCCCATCAGCTCCATCCTCCTACTCCCAGCGCCTCCCACCCACCGGCAGCCCTGCTAATCAACGCCTCCCCGTCTCTCCTCGCACCTCCCAATCAGCTGTTTCATGGTGTACAGGAGGCTCTGGAGGGGAGGGGGAGGAGTGAGGGTACTGCAGGTTCAGGGGAAGGGGCGGGAAGGGGTGGAGTGGGGGCAGGGCCCATGGCAGAGCCAGGGGTTGAGCAGTGAGCACCCCCCGGCACATTGGAAAGTTGGCGCCTGTAGCTCCAGCCCCAGAGTCGGTGCCTATACAAGGAGCCGCATATTAGCTTCTGAAGAGCCGCATGTGGCTCCAGAGCCACAGGATGGCCACCACGATGTAGAGTCACAGCCGCCTAGTGGATTTAGATGCATAGGGTGGGCTTTTCCATGGGTCTTGTTCTTCTAACCCTTTAGATGCTTCTGAAAATGTTCACCTACATTTCCCATTGAAATTAAGGGGAGGTGTGCACCTAGGTGGCTTCAAAAGTCTCAGCCTACATAAATAAAATAAGAGACACACCATGGGTGTTGTATCTCTTTACTGTTCACTATCTCACTTTTTGGCCAAGATGCATCAAGATGGAAAAAAGCTAAAGCACCTTTAATATGCATTTATATATATTAAAATATCTTGTTTAAGAGACCCCTTTTTAATTCCAAAATAAAGACATGCAGAGTGATGAACCTGTATAGGTACTGCTTCTGGCGGGATTTTGGCCTGAGAGAGTAGGAAGCCTTTTATTAACTTAATGTATCTTAATGGTGCTAGTAACAAAGTTAAAATGAAATTCATCTCAGCAGGAAACTTGGACCCTGGTGCCTTTTGTCTGTTGCGTTTTGTCCGTGGTCAGCTGCATTCCAATAATAGGAGTGTTTGGCGATGCTGCTGACATCAGCAAACGAAACCCAATATCACTCCCTGCAATACTGTTGACTGGTTTGAAGAGAGCCTTTGTTTTCTGAAGATGTATAGCAATCAAGAGCAACAAATGGAACAAATTGCATAATAGATTACTCAGGGAGTTCTAAAAGGCAAATCAGACTGTTTGTACTTAATGTATCCCATCTCCCCCCTGCACCCCTCACCCTTTTGTGTCACCAATCGCTAACTGCATCAGTTTCTTTCCCTTTTGTTTTAAATGGTGATCCCAGGGCTTTCTGCGCTCAATCAGACAAACACTAACCAGGAGGTAATTGATTTATGCTTCAGCTGCAGGAGCTTGGAAATAGCTGTGTTGTAATATAGGAGCCGGACAGAGCACTTTGATTGCTACAACAAAACTGTCCAACCTCCTCAGGCTCTTAGGTTCAGAACATGAGTAAACCTGAAGTGGACTGGCCACCGAAAAGCAGGAAATCTGCTATAGCATAATCCACCATATGCTCCTGGCTGGCCTTGTTTGACCAAAGTCAATTGAATTAAATGGAAATTACATTGACCTAAAGGAGTGACAGCAGTAGAAGTGATACAAGTTACCATTGTCATTTATTATATCTGAAATGTGCTAGGCACTGTACAGATCTATAGGAAGAGCTAATCCCTGCACTGAAGAGTTTATATGATCAGATTGTGCAACCCAAAAAGAAGCAATGAGAGAGGCTTTGTAGGTATGGGCCTGGGCACCGTGAGGGTGAACCTTCGCTTTGGTTACCTGGAACTCCATCAGCCAAGCCATTAGAAAGCCATTTACTCTCCACTCTGCTTCAAAACTGGCGTCACCACCTTCAGAAAACCTGCAAATTTCTGAAGTATGTAGTTTCAGCTTCATGAATACTTTTGCTTGTGTGGCAGGGACAAATTTGACTCATTAATTCTTGCAGTTCCTGCAGCTTCACAAATTATTTGGTTGACCTGAATCTGCATTTTTTAGTGAAAAAGGGTTTAGTACAAAAAAATGTGCCTAGCTTTACTTTGGGGGAGTCTCTGAAGACAGTATGCTGCCTAACAAGTACACTTGTATAAGTTTCACTGTATAGTAAGAGTTGCAGAAAATAATGGTGTAAAGATATTGTGCCAAACAAATTAAGGCATCAATTCAGAAAGCCACTAACACAGGGAAGTGAAAAGAATATATTAATGTTCTATGCTTGCTATATAAAGAAAATCCACAGTTCATAGCCAGAGCTTCAGACCAGACTTTCTAATTAATCATGACAGTCAGCTCCTAGCAAAAATTCTGGCACACAGCATGGAAATATGCCTCCTATACCAATCCACTAAAGTCAAGCAGGTTGCATGTTAAAAAAAAATTGCCAGCAGAGTTTAGACAATGTGAGACAATTTCCAAACAGTAAGTCTAATTGTGAGGTTTCAATTCAGTTTCAATGTAATCTTTATTATGGCAAAACTACATCTGAACTTAAAGGCGTGAGTGAATAAGGATCTCAGAGTTTGGCTTTCATAGAATTCCAAAGTCCAACAAAATGGGTAAACTTGTTGTGACATTCTGCCTTGTTATGGCAAAAACCTCCAATAGACTTGAATAGAGAAGTTAGGAAAACACTGGGCATCAGTGAAAGCTTCTTCTGTGGGCCAGACCTTCTTTTTATTAAATCTATGGCTTCACTACTGAAAAATAGCACTGGTATATGTTCCATGAAATTACCACTGAGCAGAGGTACATGGCAAGAATAGCATTTGTCACTTCTCTCTTCCCAAATTCCCATGTCACAGAGCCACCTGCCTTATACATTTGTAATCCAATGATACATGGGATGAC
This sequence comes from Trachemys scripta elegans, assembly GCF_013100865.1. Lineage (NCBI taxonomy): Eukaryota > Metazoa > Chordata > Testudines > Emydidae > Trachemys > Trachemys scripta. The sequence goes on from NC_048300.1 coordinate 37,142,922, forward strand.
AGCAAAAGATACCGCTGATGCTGGGTCATGCTCACCCCTGGCATAAGCAGGGACAATTCATATTGAAATCAAGATAAATTTGGTCAATAATGTCTACAAAATTAACTTTGGATAATATCCCTCCATCCAAAGTTTGACCCTCCCTTGCCCTTTCTGCAATTACCCAATGGTGACATGACAAGAACATCCCTGTCACTCTTATGGAGAGATCTTTTTTAAGGATGGTTTCTTCTGGAGTTAGCAACAAAATGCAAAACTGCTTCAAGCTTCAAAAATAATCTCACCTAAGAGGGGACAAAGTGTCAGGCAGAATTAGTTAAAAATGGGAATGGGCGTCTGTCACACATGAAGAAGAACTTGCCCCCAAAGAAATGACACTTCATCATTTCATTGAACCCGTATTTTATTCCAAATTTTGATTTAAAAAAAGGACAAAGCAATGAAAAAAATAAAAGTTCCAGCACTATTATTATGTGATGGAGTTGAGAGAAAACAAAAGACCCAGCCTTATGGTTGGACTAGGCTTGGAGAGGAATGAAAGCATTCATCTAAGGAAGCTTCCCTGTCAGAAGGCCAAAAAACCTTATTTGTCACACTGTCTTAAGCTATATCTAGATGCCAGACAGTCTAACAGCATCTACTTGGATAAATGACCTTTAAATTGGAAGATGTCCTTTATACTGGAACTAAAAGCTGTTTGGTTTTAAGTGAACATCTTTTACATTGGCGCTAAAAGGCAGCTTGTCGCTGGAGCCTGTCCACTGTTTCTGTTGATACCATGCCCTTTTATAGAAACTTTGTTACTGCATTGTTTATAGATGGGTTTGAGGGGAATTCTTAAAGACAAAAAAGAAAATACTTAGATAAAAATGCAGCTTTTAATGAGTGGTATGGACGCCAACCAATGAGAACTGGAGATTACAGAGGCAGAAATGGATTTTCTGAACCCACCCCTTTGAAATGCAGCCCTGGGAGCTGTGCATGTTTAATACACACAGGGTGAAACAGCTGCCGCTGTGACAGGGCCCTATAAATCAGAGCTTTGTAAGGATTGTGGATATACATACACCATGCCAGAGGGAGGCAGAATGAGAAAGCAGCAAGGATGGGTGTTACTTACTGAGACCTAACTTTTACTCACATCCAGAGCCAGCTGTTGTGATGCAAGACGGGCAGAGGAACGGAGAGGAGAAGGAAAGAAAAGAAAGAAATGCTAAGAAACACTAAGTGCAAAACCATTACAATATCTAATGCAGGAACAAAGACATTTTTGAAGACCCCAGAGATAGCCTTTTTCACTGGATGATGGACATTAGTAGCCTGTTTTCAATTTGCCCTATACTCTGCTCACACCTCAGGGTATTTGTGCTCTTGCTACCTACAAATGGAAATGGCTGATAAGGGTTATATGAGAATGTGCACGTAGCAGCCAGCTGGGCCAGATCCCTCCACCCATTGTTTGTGTTTGAAAAGTGAAGTGTGTCAGAATTTCCACCTTTTTTGTAATTGTCTCTGTACTTTGCAGTTTCTTTTGAATGAGCATAAGATGGCACATATTCACTTTCCCCCACCCTTTTCTCCAGGCACAATCAGCTTGGGACATGACTGCAGGCATCTGAAGGGAGGAATGATTGGGTTTACTGTACTGAAAGGAATTGCTAGCCTCACATTTCCTTTTAACCCTTACTTTGCTGGTAATCCTGAGACGTTAAAGGCCAAACACAAAACCAAACTCTTTTAAGTTTATTTCGCTCCCGTTTGACCACCAGCAATGACAGCTCTTTACATTGCCAGGTTGTAGGTACATAGAACAGAGAGATAAAGAAAGTGGAATTCTACAGCCAGCAACTGCCCTTTTAACAGATGTCACAAATCTTAATAGTTAATCTAAACAATCTGTTCCACCTTGTATTTACCTGTGACACTCTGAGTACCTTTCCCAGATCTGACAAAGAGAGCTGTGTAGCTCAAAAGCTTGTCTCTTTCACCACCAGAAGTTGGTCCAGTAAAAGATTACTTCACCCACCTTAGCTCTCTAGTATCCTTGGACCAATAGAGCTACAACAACTTTGAAACAACATAGTTAATCTCTAACAATAATACTTATATAGCTTGTTTCATTTGCAAGTTTTGGGGCCCAGTTCTATCCTGTATCCCGTGCAATCCATGGACATCAGTGGGCTGCACAAGGTGTGAATCACAGCACGGTTTGACCCAGTATTCCTAACTACTAGACACCTTTTTTATTTATGATTTCCTATGTGAAACAAAAGACAGATTACCTTGCCTTCCAAGCACAATAAATAAAGAGTTAATAACATGTAATTGATGCTTCATAATTTTATAGATGTGATGAATCTACACACTTTGGAGTCAAGCTCTATAGATCCACTTATTCATTCAGTTCAGTTAAAATTTAAAGGTTGGACTTTCTTAAGTGCTCAACATTGGCCTACCTTTGCTCTCACTGAAGTCAATGGGAAGTATCTGCCCTCACCTCAAAAGCATTGTCCAGGTACGACAGTATCCCATTCCATTCAGTGAGAGTTTGGCCTTTGACCTCAGTGGGGACAGGATCAGGCCCGGAGCAGAATTGCAATGAGGTTGCATTATTCCCTACTAGTGTTTTGAATTGTCAGCTAAGAGTGTGACAAGGCTTCTAGCATATGATGGAATTTTTTTAGCTATTTCAAACCTCTGAATCTACATTTCTACAACAGCTCCTTTCCAAATTCATGTCCAACCTAATGGCTCCTTGGTAACTGAGCAAGCAATGCAACATATATTTAGAATGGACAAATGTTTTTTACATGCAAGACAGTGGTGAACAAAAGTGGCTAGATAGCACATGTCTGACTTGCATGCAATGTTAAGTCAGGGGTCAGTCGTGTTTTAGTGTGATATTTCTGTTTCCTCCATCAGTGTAATCCCAGTTGTATTACAACAAAACTGAAGTACATTTTAATAGCTGAGGGCCTCCCTTTTTGCTGGCACAGTTAGTTCTACACTGCCGTTTGCTTAGAGCTGTGCCTTTACAGAATGAGTGAGACCTTAATGTGAAGTAGGGAAGGACAAAAAGACTTAATTTAACTTGTGTTAACTTGTGTTCTTGTAGTCTGCTCTCTCTTGGTTATTCACTGAGAGACAAATCCTGCAGTCTTTCATCAGGAAAAATTCCCTCTGAAGTCACAAAGCTGAATCCTGAGGTTCCTATTCAAATAGACTCTTGTGGTTCTCAAAAGGGGTTTGCATGAGGGCAATATTGTGCTACCAGTTTTGAAGCACAAAACTGATGGCATGGTATTGCTTTGAACAGGAACTTTAGGATTTGGCCACTGGGAATTTCCTGTGTAAAGACTGCAGGATTTGACCTTGAACTTTGAGCATGTAAGATATTCTATACTGAATGCATATCTTCTGTTTTAAGAAGCCATAGTAACTGAATGCACTCACAGATTTCTATCAGGATATGGGGAAATGGATAGCTAATAGATATTAAAATATAGCTTTTGTTTATTAAATTAGAGCAGCCATATTAACATGCTAGTATCATGGCATATGTTAAAAAGTAGTTTGATAATGCCGGGTCTGAACTGCAATCCTGTGTAGTAATAGCATAATAAAATGTGTTCTGTAGTTTTACTGAGACAGCTGGAGTTCAAATATCTTTTTGTTATAAAATAATACAGATTTCACCCTGTGGTTTTTATTAGTTTCTTTCTTTGCATAAGTCCCAGAATGCGATGCAGTGAAACATGATTTGAGATGTTAAACTGGACAGCCCTTTAAAATGAACAAAGTAAAACAACTGGTTACAAGGTAGAGCCATCACCCATTAAAATGAGTTAATCCTGAGGTGCGGCACAAGTTTTTGCAAAAGCCTCTGTAACAAGAGTGGAGAGTGAGAGGCAAGTGAGGTTTCTAACTAAAGAAATAAATCTCAACATGAAACTTTGAAAAAAGAACAACTAATGCAGCCCTAAAACCCCAAGGTGGCTTTTCAAAGGAGCCTAAGGGAGTCATAAGTCACTGGTCGCTGAGAACCTAACATCCAAGTCTCTTTGAAAATTCCAGACCAAGTCACAAAACGGCATCACTTCAATGATACCATAGGTGAATCAGTCATCATAGAGGTCTGAGCCTTCCGATAACTATACATGATTCCTGTTAAAGGGATGGAATTCAATTAGATTAATAATTATTAATATAGAGCCTAATTCAGCACACACTGAAGTCAATGGAAAGATTCCCATGGACCTCAATGGGCTTTGGTTCAGTAACAGTTTTTCTGAGTCCTTGAGTTGTATACATTTGTCTCTCTTTCTATCTCTCTCTTTTGGGCCTTTAGCAAGTTCGTGGAACCATTTAAAAATATAGTGAAAAGCAGTTCCAGCCAATATAGTTAAACATTTTGGGTGGCCAGTGTGGAGAAGGCCAGACAGTTTTGAAGCCCAGAGTTCTACCAATTTACCCCAAGACTGAATTACTCAATTTTGGCTTATTCCCACTGGTCTGTGTTTAAAACCCTCATTATAATTTACAAAAACAGGCACAAAATTTACTTGCTGGACAAAATTTATTCACTTCCCCTTTAGAATGAGGATGGTGACAAATGAATGATAACTTACTGACATTTAACAACCAGATGTGAGTACAGATTACAAATAATTCCCATTGACTTTAGTGAGAGCATAGGGGTCCTTGGTTTAAACCATTTTAGCTGGAAGTATGGGTTAAACTGAGCTTTCAAATGGTTCAGCTAAACTGGTTAGAGAAGGGGCCTCTCTCTCTTCCTTCTCCCTGTGGGCACACATTCCAAATTTGATTATGAATAATGAAAAGTAACCACACCACAGTAAAAGTAATAAGTGTCACCCAGAACTTTCTCTTTTGCATTCCAGTATAGTTCCCTTTAGCTCTCCAGGCAAGAACGACTGAAAGCAGGAATATACTAAAAGAGAGAGAAGGGGGAAAAAATCAATTCCTTGACTTTTACTGCACCCTCTGGTGATGTTTTTACTGCTTTGAGTTGACTGTTTTTCCATATACAGTCATACTGGTACAGGCGTTCCCCATTCCCCTACTGCTCATTCAGCACATAGGCACGCGTCGGATGCTGAAAAGGTTGGAGCTTTCTTTCTCTAGGGAGTGAGAGAAAGTTTTTTCCAGCCCCATTAAAATATGAAAACAGATGAGGGAAACAAGGGAAGAAGATAGCAAAGTAGTAAGAAGAGAATTAGAAAAGTGGATGGGGCATGGTAAGAGAGCAAAATGTAGGGCAGGAGAAAAGGAAATGCAGAGGTGCTTTGTGTGTGTCAGGAGAGTGGGCTAGTAGAGGAAGAAGAGGGATAGAGTAGATGAGTAGATAAATGTTAGAATTTACATACTCTGCTGAGAGATTGACAGGTTTCAGTGAGACCGCTCCCACCCCACAAAAGTACAATCTATTAAATGTTATAACTCCTATCTCTTCTTCCCCTACCTTTCTGGGATGTGAGATGTCAAATCCAGGACCTGGCCAAATCATGATCAGAATAATTCTGATTCGGAATTCAATGTCCTTTTCTCTTGCCTGTCCAAATTCTAGCAAAGTTACTTCTTTGTCCTGGAATGTCATGCATGGGTAGTTGAGTGACATTTTTAGAGGGGAAGTGCAATTGACCAGGCATTGTTGGAGTGGCTGCATGACAGCTATTTTTCTTGCATGGATGAGATATACCATTGCATCTTTTCACACTTTCTTCCTGCCCAGTATATTTGCACAGAATTGTATTTGAAGCCCAATGACAAATGACCGCTTTCTATGAGCCATGTAGGCATCCGTGTGAGGGGAAAACCATCTCTGGATATAAAAACAGAGTGAGTTTCAACCTGTGGTGTTTCCTACAAACGTTTCTTTTAGGAGTGGAAGGATTTTTCCATCCCTGTTCCCCACCACTCAGTGAAAGAACAGTGACTTCGACCCTCTAAATTCACAGGTAGTCCAGGGTCTGCAGAAAAAACATACAATTGTGATATAAGGTCATCAACAGCTCTGGTTGTGGCATTTGCACAGAGGCTCAATACCTTTGGATTCCACTCCCTTTGCTGTGGTGCTGGCATGGAGTGAGTCCTCAGTGGGTGCCCCAAAGTCCCATAGGTGGCATCCGTAATGCAGAGGGAAGAAGCAGCATAAGTGAATGCTGAATCAACATTATCTTACATCTAATATCCCTGAGGGAATGAGAGGGATGGTGCTACAGTCCTGCCTTTTCCTCATGCAACCACGCCCTCCCCATCCCAAGGATCCTTGACTTCTCAGGGTATGGCTCCACTGCACACTGAGCCGGGGGCTGTGGGACCTGGGCTCATGGACTCAGTGTTTCCAAGCCCCTGTTTGAGCATCCACACTTAATTGTAAACCTGGGCTTGTGATTAATGGGCCCGAGTCTCACAGCCATGCTAACGCATCCACACTGCACTACCAGAGACCTTCTGGACCTGACTCACAGTGGGACTTGGACTCTGACCCAACCACCTAGCCAAATCATACAACTTGAGTCCTGAGTGTTTGCTGACCTGAGTGTAGACAGAAAGGTTGCTTGGGCTCAAAGCTGAGTCAGAGCTGGGCTTAGTGTGCAGTGAAGACATTCAGCTTGTGTACAGTGGATCCCAGGAAGAGGGGGAGCATTCTTCAGAGCCGTGGGTCCTTGTCTGATGAGTTCCACGCTTCCCCACAAATATCTCCCATACTGAGTTCTATACAGAGCTGCAGGGACACATTGGTGCCTGTGCTGTTGTGCATATTCTGCTGCCGAGAAATTATTTCTGATGCCAAATGCAGTCACCAAGAAGGCGAACTTTCCAAGCGTACAGTGCATGGAATCATTGAACAACATTGTTATTTCACATGGGTACTGGCATGCAGTGTGAGCTATGCAAAGAACAACCTCCAGCTGAGAGGAGCTTAGTACAGCTCTTTCCAGCTTAACGGGAAGGAGGCTGCTTTTAGACTCACCTCATAAAGCTTTTGGCTTCATATCACATGGGCACTGGACTAAGTCTTGGATGAAGTGATGGGCAGGATGCACACTTATGGGGGAAACTCTGCTAATTGGTTAAGCCTGCACTAGTCTGCCCACTAGCTGGCAGACACAAGAGCCTGCACCATGTACTATCAGGAGTTTTATTAATTAGTCGCACCAGCAGTGAGGCATCCTCTGGCACATACAGAAAGAATACAGTCTGTAATGAAAAGCATAAGTGCCTGTTTTCACAAAGCAGCCCCTCTGGCAACTCAACCAGAAAAGTGAAATGGAGAAAATGTACGTAACTCGCAGACCAAACTATGCAAAAAACGTTTTCATCACGGGCAGGAATGGTGAAAAATACCATCATTGTGGCTTTGCTAGAGCATAAGATGTTTTAGAAACTGTGGTTCCTGGACATGAGTTATTCACTAATCAAAATGTGTTGCATCACACCGCTCTGTTTGCACATCTCCTTTGCATTTACAACATAGTCTTAACTGTGTGTGTAATTTAGTGATTATAGCCTCATGTTGTCTGGGGACACTACCCCAGAAATGGGTGCAGCTGTTTCTGGGTTATGTAATCACTTTATTGAACTAGAAGGCTCTTTTTAAGACTGCACATCTGAAGTAATGCCCCAGCATGGGCTAGTGGTCACTGTGCTGCTGGAGGTGCTATTTTTCAATGAGGTATAACACCAAGACCTGACTGTTTCAGTCATTAAAGATCCCATGGCACTTTCCATAAGGAAAGTGTACAGTAAAGCTTGTGATTGTTGTGTGCTGTTAAGCAGGAGCCACATTTCCCCCCCAGGGATGGCTGCATTTCAGTAGAGGGTGAAACGATGCATTTAATCTGTGTGTGTCCATACACGCCTATTTAGTTCTCTCTCAGTTAATTCATGGATGAGGTTTTCAGAGGCATCATTGAAGTCAGTGCTTTTGTTATTGACTGAGGGCTTTTGAAAATTTCATCTGTAACCCCTCTCTAGAGACCAGTTTCAGGGATAGATTCAGCTCAGGTTTATTGATGGCATAATCCCCCCTGCTGGATGGGCATGGATAGTCATAGCTGCAGCTTCCCTTTATCTCCCCACTGGGGGGCCATGGGAAGCAGTGCAGCCCAAATGTTGCCTGGGCTGAGAAGAGCATGGCCAAGGTGGCAGAGGGTGTAGCGATTCAATGCACTTTCTGCAGGTACAGCTCTTGTAGAACTCCGCTTATAAAGTAGTGTTGCTTCCCAGGAAGAAACCCAATGGAGGGTGGTGATGGTAAGAATTTTCCTTTACCTGCTGTGCTTTGGGATTGAACCTTCTGGGATCCAGGGAACTTTGTTGACACAGGAAGACTTACTTTATATCTCCCACCACTGACAAAGGGGACTTCAGCATTAATTTCACAAATTGCTTTGCGATCTTTAGCAGTATAATAAATGGAAGTGCTCTATAGATGTAAAATGTGAATGATTATAAAGTTATTATTTACAAAGCAATCTTTGCTTTCCTTTGGGATGCAGAATTGTAAGTGGTTTGCAAGCCAATGAAACCAAAAATCAGCTTCTTTGACTCATTTTATGTAACTTTTGTTAACACTCGTTTGGGTATTTTCCTCTCTTCTTGCTTTGGCCACTTCATCAGCACAATGGTGCAAAATTAGCTATTGAATCTTCAGGAAGGAAGCTCCAGGAAACAGGTGACACAATATCAGGCTAGACTTTAAAAGCACACTTCCTCCACCAGATCAGATTTATTCTGTATCAGATTTTTAAAGGGAAATAGTAAATTACGCTGGTGTGTCCCATAGCTGAGAAACAAGCCATTTTTGATCAGATGCATTATTCTGGTGCAGAGGATGCAGTATTCCATCGGGTATAGGTGAGGCTGAAGTCTGGAGTCATTCATTTTGTCCTCTATTCAAAAGTGAGCATGCAGAGATGTGATTTATTCACCCTAGAGCTATGTGAACATTTGGAAGAAACTCCTTCAGGAACACTAAAAATAGCTCTCTCTCTGTTTAGCCCTTTTTTCTGCTGTACAAGGATCAGATGCTTTGAGAAGAAGGGGGATTTTTTGATGTGTTCTTGCGCATTGTTGTGAACATATATTCCTGATATACCTATGGTAAATCAGACCAATAAATAAATCATACTATTTTTGTAATAATGGCAACTAATGCCTACAAGTTTATAGTCAAAGATGCTCTGGCAATGTGTAAGAACGTGTGCCTCAGGATAGCATATTTCTTTTCATTCATTAGCGATGACCATACACACTCACAACTTCCTTTTCACCCCACCTTGAGTTATATAATGAATAATAGTGGATGGATCTATTGGATACCCTCTGCTTCATTACAAGGCACTCTGCTTTTAACCTTGTGCTTCTCAACACAAGTATCTTCTATAACTGCACATTCTGGGCCAATTTCAGAGGTCATATTGTAAAAGAATGTTCACCACTCCTGAAACAGACTAGCTGGTATGTGAACCTGCAACCACATGCACACAAAGTGCAATAATTTCTACTGCTCTGCTCAGTAACTGCACTTGAGGGTGTGGTGTATAGGACAAGTTAGTAGGTCAGAGTAGGTGGGTGTGAATGATAGTAAGTTGGTTTAACACACAAAGTGGGGTGGAAGGGCAAGGCTGAAGCAGGCAAATCAATCACTAAGAGGTTTTTTTTGTTTGTTTTATTTTTTTTTTAAATCTAGGGCAGCAATAATAAAGGTCTGCCCTACCACTTCCTTACCATGTAACATAAATGTATTTATATTTGCTCTATTTGACCTGTAACTTACCTCCATATATACACTATTACCTCTGAATTTGTCCCCTTATCCTCTGGTTGGATATTGTTGGGATTTTAAATATAGTTTTGTTACATTTTTCAAATAAAAGGAATTTTTCAAAAAATAAAGGGACTTAATTATAAACGTATTCATGAAAAGTTTTTATTAAAAAAATAACTGAAAATAATTAAATCTTTTCCCCCACAGTAAGTATTGGACCAGTCCCTCTGTAATGAGTACTGAAATTTACTATTTCCCTCCCATTAAAATGTAATTTTGTTTTTAGTAAGCATCAGCAAACCAGCTTGGATTCACTATGAACTGGCTTGAATCTGTTCCGAGTTTTGAATAAGTTAAGTTACTTCAAAATTTCATGTGACTGCACTTCCTGAGCACAGCTGAGTCTGGAAGCAGAGGTTTCATAGGAGTGGCTGTGTTAACTTGTCAAGATTTCTAGCCAAAATATATTAAAGAATCATCCAGTCCATTATAGTTTTAGGGCAGTTCTTTTGGTAAAATTGTTGCAGACAAATAATCATTGCACTGCATATTCACGTTGTATAATGACTGACAGAATGTCTATGGAACAAAAAAGCGCTTTTTTTCTTATTGTCCCTTTGGTGTAGAGTTTGTGTACCGGTAAGTATGAAATCTAAATAAATATATAAATCAATTACATCCATTGTCAGTGCCAATGGACAGAGAATGCATAAAGGGAGCCTTTTACACTACTGAGAAACAGATAGGTGTTTGTGATATACAGGCATATTTCTCGTCTCAGCAGCTTTTCTGTGCAGATCTATCTTTTGTCCTGCAGTTGTTTTTAAAATATCCATGGTGCTCCAGAAAGAAGAATACTGTTGTTGTTGAGTGATCAAAATCAGGTAATAGCACATTGCTTTTAAAGACCCCATATTATTTGGGTTTGGCTCAAGAGAGTGAAAATGACATGTCATGCTCTTTTTCCATTTCAGTATATTCAATATACTCTTTTTCCATTTGTGGGTATAAATGTGACTCAATTTGCAAGAGGAATACATCTGAGGCGGAGTTGGGAGTCTCAGGGAACAAATTGAACAGGCCCGCCTGGACAAAACTATTATAAGCACTCAAAGAGGAATATAGTGCACTAGATATAATGTAATTCATCCAATGGGGTCCAGTCTAAACCAAACAGAAATGTGGGAGATTTAATTGACTTTGCATGGCAAAAATGACCAATTTCTCTATTTGTAGTTGATAGCACATATATTTCTCACAGTCAAAAAATTATGAGACCCTTAAAGTAGAAACGTGAAAATATCTCTGAACCTATACGCCATGAATAACCCACACATAGTTGAGAGATATTTTTCATCCTTTTGCCTTTGTCTGCCCTAAAGAGCATATGCAGCAATCATTGCTGTATTTTACAGTGCTGTTTCCAGAAAAACATTACATTGCTGAAAAATGCTGACTCATCTAACATCATTCTTAGAACCAGCCAGATGATACTTCCCAGTATGATTTCAGCATGGTAGGTCAACATGGGCTAGCACATGGCAGGGAAGGCACAGTAGTTGGATGCTTTGATATCTACACATCCCTTTCTTCAAATTTCTTGTCTATTAAATGTTAATGATAAAAGTGAATGTCACTGTAACAACATGAAACAATAGGTAAAAACATAGAATTTAAGAGGTAGAAAAGACCTAATAGGTTTAGATAGGGGTATGTGCCTAAACTATGGATCTAAACAGTCTCAAAATTTGTATCTGGTTCCAAGCTGAACCAGACTTCAGAACCACAGACTTGTGGAAGTTTGAATCAAACTTTGCAGATTAGGATGCTCTCTAATTACTGGTTTCAGAGTAGCAGCCGTGTTAGTCTGTATCCGCAAAAAGAAGAACAGGAGTACTTGTGGCACCTTAGAGACTAACAAATTTATTAGAGCATAAGCTTTCGTGGACTACAGCCCACTTCTTCGGATGCATATAACATCCGAAGAAGTGGGCTGTAGTCCACGAAAGCTTATACTCTAATAAATTTGTTAGTCTCTAAGGTGCCACAAGTACTCCTGTTCTTCTTTTTTCTCTAATTACTGTATGTTTCCTAGTTCATTCTCCTGCCAATACAGGATTAATTTTGTTTCTGTTTTCTTAGCAAATGGGACATCCCATCTTCATCAGTCTCTGGTGTTTCCAGGGCCAGGTATGTTATATCATTTCACAACCTCGATTTAACAGATTTAACATACAATAAGAGTTCAGTATCACATGGTCATGGTAGATATAGAATTTCACAGATGTTAGGATGTTTTATGACTTTTGGATTTGCTGGGAACTGTAATTGCAAGAGGCACCAGACATTAATGAGCATGGAAACTAAACTGCTGCAATGCTGAAGAAGAAGAAATAATTCCTGTTGATCATGAATGATGTGAAGTGATGAAGCAATGAACTGAGAGGAGTTGACAGCACACTGCCCACTGGCAATTGGTTTTGGACTGTTGCTATAATGATTTCCCGTATGTTAACTAAAAAGATCTTCCATCTTTATTATACACAGAACTTCAATAATAATATGAGTTCATCCCATTACTAAAGGTAGAGTCTATTTGGCCAGTTATCAGTATCTATATACATTCCTCTTCTGGAGATTTGAACTGACATAGGCAACTTATCATTGAGGTTATAATAACAAACTGCATTTCTCTTGGCCTAAGTTAGCCAGCCAATCTGCTGCACTGCAATTGCAAGCTATTCTATTTTTGCAGTACTGGATATTGTTGCCAGAGTTGAAAATCAGGAGCACTTCTGCTTAAAGGCAACTGACTCTAGGAATGTAGGCCATTTAATGAGTTTTTGCCTTTTCCACACACCAAGTAAGAGTAATAATAGCCTTGGAAAGCTTATACAAAAGCCATTAAACTGCTCAAAAAGAGGGCAGTAAACACGTGCTGGGAGCAAAATTATTAATGGAAACTAGATAGACAAAGAGTTGCTGTTTTGTCCAGAATAGCAGAAGGCAAATTAATATTTCTGTTATTGCACTCAGATGTAGCAGCCTGTTGAAAGATGAACCATGTAACCCAACCACAGGGAGATAGTCTCACTAACCAGAAACCAATACAATCACTCTTTTTAGCCCTGATTTTGTTTGAACAAGCCCATGATTACTGATTTAAATGGGATTTCTCAGGTACTAAAATGCTTTGTTGGACTGGGGCCCATGTATATGCAGGTGAACAACATAATGGGTGCTGTGACTTGATATGGTCTGATGAGATAAGTAGACAGGGAGTGTGATTTATAGGTTCTAGAGTAAAACTGTGGACCTTGGTGATCTGAATTAGCAAGGGGCCAAGCAAGCCTTTTCTCCTACTAGCTTGGGGATTTTTGCGATTTGCTTTGAGTTTTGGGTTCCCACAATCCCTTGAAATTAAAGCCAAAGATGAGACTGCTGGGTTTTTGCTTGGCTTGGGATCCAACCCATGCAAAAATCACTTAGTTTTTCATGGCTTCTGCTTAAAAACACAATTTTCCTAATTTACTGGAAACTCAGCCTTAGCTGATTGGATGGTCAGATCATCTTTTGGTGAACGTGGCAGGAGTTTCAGGTTAGCAGTGAAATCAGGTTTCATTATGAACATTTATTCTAAATCCAGGCATAGGTACTACAGTGTAGGAGTAGAGCAGTGTGTGTGGGCGATTGTGGGTGACAGTTTACAGATACAGATCTACATCTGGGGCTAACCTGACTTTTGTAGGTATAGACTGTGGCAGGGGGCAGTGGCAGTGGAAAATCCTGAAGGGGATGGATTTGCAGCTGTGGGGCCATAGGAAGTCAATGCAGCTGATGAAGTGGTCAGGAAGGGGATATGATGAATGCAGATAAGGAGAACAATGATTTGGTACCTGTCCTTAACATTTTTTGCCCAGGGAGCTTATATGGTGTTCCTGCGGAATTCAAAGCTGGGCCACTCTGCCTTCCTGCTGTAAACTGCAAAGGAAGATGGTGAATGTAATTCTTCTCTGGAACAAACCCCTCCGTGCACAAGATCTCTAGGCACTCTGGCTGATAATATGTTGTATTTTTTACAGCTCTCTACACTACAGTGACAGCAGGCAGAATCTGTGTAGTGTCAGTAAAATGTGGACCCTTTGTACAAGTTAAAACCGGAGTCAGAGAGAGCTGCTGCAACCTCATAGAAAACTTTGCAAAACATTTGATTTAGAAAGAATTTTGCTTGTAATCAACGCAATATGTTCCTTCATTTGTCACCGCCTTTATTTCATTACTAATGACTGTTGCAAGAAAACAGGATCTTTGTTTCTTTAGGGTTCATCTGCTAAAATTGTTTATTCCCCACCCAAAGTCATAATGTTTGTGTTTGTGTAATCAAAACGGGCTGTTCTGATGATTATTGGAGTGTCAGAGGGGGATGTAATGTTGGTGGAGGGGTAGCAAAAAGGGAAGATATTCATGCTTAAGAATCAAAGTTCTTATTTTCATCCACATGTCTAATGAAGCAAGAAAGAGAACTACATAAAATATGACGCATTAGCAGAATTATTTGGAAATTGAATATTTTGCCTTTTTTCCATCAGGCATCAGAGACTCTACATTTAAGGTAATGGAACTCACTTGTCCTATTTATTATTTTATCTCATGATTAATTTTATTTATTTAAGGCTAGATTGTATGATTTACACAATTACATGTTGGAAAACTCATGGTTACTGTTGCTATATGGTCATCTAACTGCAGCTGGGGATTCAACCACATCCCTAAATGGAATTGTGAATTCGAGTGACAAACGGCAGACATTCATCCTCAGTTCAAGGGACAGATCTAATCCTTGCCTTCTCTTCTGACTGTTTCTCTGAATGTACTACTATTGCTTTGGTCTTACCCAGAATGAACCCCCGTCAGTTATCCAGGCCCCATTCACTACCAAAAACGGCTAGGATGTTTGACAGCACTGACAGATGACGATATTGTATTTATATGGGGCCTCTCATCTCAAAGCATCTTGTTCTAAGTGCCCTCAGTTTCCTCTGAAGCCATTGTAAACTACAGCTGGGCCAGATTAATACACAGGCAAATAAACAGCTGCACAGTACTCACCGCGGCTGGGCTGGCCATGCTGTGGATCTGCCTGGACTGGCTGCACCTCTTGCTGCTTCTTGTGGCACTGCTCACCACAATGGGGAGGTGCAATGCCACTCATTCAGATTTGGCCGGGCCACTCCCCACCCCTGTCATGGTGGGGGGGGGGCCTGGGCCAAATTTGAGTGGGGGTGTTGTGACCCCCATCCTGATGAGTAGGGCCCTGAGCTGTATTAGGATGTGCAGCCAGTCAGGCAGATCCTCAGCATGGCAGCTAAGCTGCAGTGACTGTACTGTATGGCTGTTTGTTGTTATTCATAGGTAGGCGTCCATAAGTGTATTTTGCCTAGGGCCCACTGATGGATTAATCTAGCTCTGCCGCTCAGCACTAGGCCCTAACTATACACTAGAGCTGGTCAGGAATAATCTGTCAAAAGGACTTTTTGATGGAAAATGCAGTTTCCGCAAAGTGAACATTTTCCATAGGATTTGATTTTGCTGATATTTTTCAAATTTCCATAGATAAAATCTAAATGTAATATTTCATTTTGGATCATATTGTCTCATAATGAAACCTTTTGGTGTGTTGAACTAATCTGTGTCTTCCTGAGCTGCTGCAGTGCCTCATGGGATTTGGAGTTCAGGTGCCACGACTTCCCAGGATGCACTGTGGTATGATCTCTGGCTGAACTTCCATAATGCATCATAGGAGTCCCATAACTAAAATGTATCCTGGGAAATATAATCTGGCTGGGGAGCCCAGCCCTGAGAGGAGAATGGGGTATGAAGCACCTGAACTACAACTCCCATCAGGCACTGAGGCAGCTTAGGGAAAACCAAATGTTTCAACATTTCTGAATTGAAATTTTTCAGAACTTTCCATTCCATGAAAAAAATCATTTTTTTGACTTTTTGTCCCAATTTGGGATGAAAACAAATGTTGAAATATCATTGTTTCCTGCAGAATTAAAATTCTGATTTTCAATCAGCTCTGCTATACGTAGAGATTATTTCACATCCTGTGGTGACTGTTTTCTACTGTGTAGAGAAGCGCTATACAATAGTTTAGAATAGGTATGAAGAATAACTTTCCTAAGAGAAACTGAAGGGGGAATTTAGGTAACCAGAATGCAATTATTTGAGTTGGAATTTGGGGTTAACACATTTATAAAAAACACCACAGAATTTTGAATGACTAGGAATAAATCCCCATTTTATAGCAAAAAATCGTGTTGTTAGTGCCCAAGTGAAAGACTTTGTACTTTGCACTATTAAATTGAATCCCATTTCTATTACTCCAGTTTTCAAGGTCATCCAGATCTTCTTGTATGATATTCCAGTCCTCCTCCCAACTTTGTGTCATCCATAGATTTTATTAACACACTCCCACTTTTTATGCCAAGGTCAGTAATAACAATGTTAAATAAGACTGGTCCCAAAACCGAGCCCTGAGGAACTCCCCTAGTTACCTCCAGCCTGACTATTCATCCTTCAGTATGACCTGTTGTAGTCTATCCTTTAACCAGTTCCTTATCCACCTCTCAATTCTCATATTAATCTCTATCTTCTCCAATTTAACTAATAATTTCCCATCTGGGAACTATATCAAATGCCTTACTGAAATCCAGGTAGATTAGATCTACTGCATTTCCTTTGTCTAAAAAATCTGTTACCTTCTTAAAGAAAGAGATCAGGTTGGTCTGGCATGATCTACCTTTTGTAAAACCATGTTGTATTTGATCCCAAATACTGTTTACCCCTCTGTCTTTGGCTTTCTGTGGCCTTCTTGGTCTGCTTAGTTGGTGTTTCTGTCTATGTCTACTCTCTCTCACATAGTAACACTGAAAAAATACCCAGTCCTCTGTGTTTGTATTCAGCCCCCAGTGAAACCCTCTCCCCACATAGCTCATCTCCTGACTGGCCTTGCATATTGCCTGGGTTTTGGGCAGTGGTTCCTATTGTTTTAGCTAACTTGCTCCAAAAGGATCTTAACTGCTGCTTCTAGGAAGGGCAGGTGTAAGTCCACCAGTTTCCATGAGGCTTCAACCAACCCCCAACATAACGCTATTAACCTTTGAGGCCTTTTTTTGATGTATTTTTCTCTAGAATTTCACTGATAAATAACTGAAGGGGTCTTCAGTTCCTTCTGCCTAGAATCATGACAGCAGGAGTCCAAAGGACGCTCAAAACTAGAGAACAAGTAAGAAGTAATCAGGCCCCATACCATGGGCACAGATATTAGAGCTCATCTCCATTTCCGAAAGGACAGTGTTGCACACAACTCTTTGTCAAGACACAGGCTTAAACATTGTTACCACATATTATCCTACAGAGGTTAAAACAGATCTATAATGTGGTTGTACCCTGGAGCTGTGCCCAAGTACACCAGCTGACTATGTGGCTCCACATTTTCAGTCAACGCAAACAGGGAAATCATTTGCGAGGTAATAACTGCAGCAGCAAAGTGATCGCTAGCATGGTTCTTTCAGTAGCCCTGAGGTACCCAAAATAAGCTTGTTACTAGAAGACTCCTTTTGTCCCCTTGCTTTGAAACTCACTTAACTGAAGAACTTAGTTGATAAAATGTTGCTAGATTCCATGCAATTTTTTTGGCCTGTTATTTGGTGTTGGTGCAGCTGTATAGAGCTAATAGTACAGCAAGCGAAACATGATCCTTGTTTAAACGTGGGATGGGCAGACCAGTTTGGCCAGAATAAGAACTGGTCTGAACCTCTGTCCTATTCTTGATCTGAACCAATCTTTCTTTTAGTTTAATGTTGGTTTGCATAGCCTTCCCCTTTCACCCATACACACGTACCACTGCTACTAAAATTGTAGTGCAGCCAGCTGGGGCAGCTTCTCTACGGTGGCCTAATGCTATTCTGAATGGAAATATATGTGGTCTGGCATGCAGTATTTATATTCAGCCTGGAATCCAATCACTGCTGAAAGGCTGCCAAAGCTGGTGGGCCCTGAAACTTAACGTCAAAGTCTGGGGGTTTTGTGCGGATGTTAGGAGACTCAAAGGGTGGGGCATGAGGGGAGCAGTGGGCATTTGAAGGTTGCTGGGAACCTGTCATAGGGAGGAGGAAACAGAGAATATCAAGGAGGAAGGACAAAGAGAGAGAGAGACTTACAAAAGGGGAAATTTAAATGAACTTCTAATAAAACACCTGAATTTTTCAGTGCTTATATTTTAGGCAAGCCAGACCACATTATCCATCTGTGGACTGTATGTCACCTACCTATCTCAATAGGGCATACAGTGAAATAATCTCACTCACTGCTCAGGCAAAGCACAGTACTGTATGGCAGGAAGAAGGGCTGGGTATTCAGCTATAATTGTTGAGATTATGGACTCCAAAATGCATCAACAATCCTCTATAGTGTTCTATGGAATAAAGGACTTTTGTGTCTAAGCAGGGGGTTTTATATCATGTGTAAGTTGATGTTATGGCGGTGCATCTGCCATGAGTGGCAGTTTGCTAGAGCAAAGTCACTCCTTCATAGGCCCTCCCATTTTTTGTTTACACACTACTTCTCTTATCTCACTATTTGTTTTTGTAGGCATCTGCAAATCTATAGAAAGAGGAAGGATAATTTGCTCCTTTTGGGGTCACTGTCAATCTCCCTCTCCTCCCCTAACATCTGTGATTTGTATGATTTAAGGGAAGCACAAGAACTGAATGGACTCTGATAAGCAAACATAAAGAATAGTTGACAGGTCAATATAGTGCTGTTCATGGGCTACATGTCACTGTGGATCCCATTAGCGTTACTCTAGAAACAGTTATTTCTTCCCAATGAACGCAGGCAGATTTGTGCAAGCCTAATGCCTGTTCATCACATGATTTCACATGGAAGAAGCTATTAAAGAAATCTAGTGTGTTTCCTGACTCACTGCCAAAATGAGCTAGTTTAGTAAGTTTGGATGAGCAAACAAATCAATCTTTTAGAGCTGGCAGAAAAGGAACTGCTTAGGAAGTCATTTGAGCTGACACTGTTGAGATGGCAAAGATGCCTGATGTGTCTGGTATACAGGCGGAAAATATGCTTCAAGAGAAAGCTGCTATCTGTAGACCTCAGAGAAAAAGACATTTGCCCAGCTGACTACAGGATGAGTCTGCTCTTATGACAGCTGCAGGAAACCATGATGTGATTTTAGTCATCTCTTCAGATAGGCTTTTGCCTACTGCTGAGTTGGGGATCATGTTTACTTTAGTCTGTCACATGCCGGGGAAATGGATCTTTGCTTTAAGATGTGTGTTTAAATCTGTTCCAGCGACGCAGTAACTTTCACAAAACAGGCTCTGCACATGATAGAAAAGTCTGAAACTACCTGTAGTCTCAAACCTAGACTAAGCAAAGGCAGACCACATAAACTGCTAACAGTAGTGAATTGTGATTGTAAAGAGTGGCTCTGACCAAACCAGCACCTGCCTCCCACCCCCACCCAAGCCTTAGTAAGGTTAATGATATGTTTATAGATAACTATAATAATTGAGGGCCATATAAAGGGCCAAATCCTCAGATGGCATAAAATGGCATAGTTAAACAGCTGAGGTTCTGGCCCTGTAACTGTGCTTTGCATCTTCAAATATAGTGCTAAGTCTCTTCCCAGGCAAAACTCCCACAGAGTGCAATGAATATAAATGCAGGAGTAGGGCTTAATTAATTATTATATATGCTCCAAAATCTTAGTAGGCAGCTCTTTCTATTAATCCATTTTATTGATTAGTTTTCCACCTAGTTATCCTTTGCCACACTGTCTTCATGATGTGAGAGTTCCTGTTCCTGCCTAAAGTATATGGATGAAATCCCCTAAAAGCCAGATCGAGATACCCTTCCTCAGAATAAGCAGTGCCTTACTCGCCAGGTAATCCCCTTGATTTAAATGGAAATACTAATGACATAAGGTGCTATTCAATTTGAGTCAGGATATAAAATCTGACCCTCAGAAGTATGGCATCAAGGCTTTTTCCCCTGGGAGCTCTTCATCTTTAATACTTACACAATTATCAACACATCCTGACACTTGGAGGCTTTCCCCCTTCTACTCTGGTGCTTAGACTATTTTCAATTGCATATACCAGTCCTCACTGACTTCGCTCTGAATTTTGCTTGCTCAAGGATCTCAAGGATTTGCTTGCTCAAGGATTTGCTTGCTCAAGGATTGGTCTTACGGGCTTTTTCTTTTTTCTTGATAAAAAGAAAATGCTGCCATGAAAGATTTTGAACACACAACATACATTTCTTCTGCTTTATGGATTTCAGCTGCTTCATTCTGAGTCTTTAGCAGCAGCTCCAGTAACCACACAACCATGTGTACACCACTGTGGTTATGGTGAAATAAACTGTGAACAGGTTTCTGATAATACCAACACAGTGGGGTATAGTTAACATGTTATCCATCTAATATTCAGTTGGAAAAAAATATATTTCTGTGAACTTGTCTCCCAAGATGTATATATTATTGGTTTGCAACAAATATGTTGATACAAATCGACCTTGAGATCTAAATGGGATCAGCAGATTTTGAGATGTACCTGGCTTATTACAAATAGTTTATGCACAATGTGGTTTTCAGAAGCTGCTACTAGGTGCAGATTAGAGCTGGTATGTCTTGTTTTTTCTGTGTGTGGTTTTTCTGGCAGAAAAAGGCATTCGGTTTTTACCTACAAAACTTGCCTATAAATCCTAGTTTTATATTTATATATTATATTATATTTTATATTATAATTTTCATTAGTATGCAGATGCCAATATTCAAAAGCAAGTAATAGGCTTTCAAGGGAAAATTCTGGACACACTTTTAGCTCCCACTGAAACATTGCAGTAGATGTATCTTTTTAGGGGGCCAGAATGGTAAGAATTTTCCTTCCTTTCCTTCCCCCACCTTCAAATTAGTGATCTTCTCTCCTAAATAGTAGTCTGTGTAAAATGTTTTCTTTCTTTCTTTCTTTCTTTCTTTCTTTCATTCTTGTGTTACATGTACAGGTGTTTGTAGAGTCAGAGCCCCAAAGTCTGTCCACTTCGTAATTTGGAAAACGATTGTAGCGCTTATGGTGGAAGCATAAACAAAAAAGGGCAAATAAATTACCTGAAGGTAAGAAATGGGCCAACATCAATACTGGAAAAGCCTTTTCAAAATAAATCTAGAAAACTGTAGTACCTAGATCTGCCACACCAGTGGTGAAGCATTTATTAATAAGCAGCTTTTCAGGCATTTTGCAGATAAGTCACTGACATATCTAGAGGTACATTTCAAGAATAACAAAAGCAGTGAGCAGACAATGCTATGGAATCATGCATGCGAAAAGCCATACTATAGTTACAACTCGTTTCACTGCAGAGCAGCGGGACACAGTTTCAACACAGAAAAGTTTTTAAATATGCCCCATCCAGAACTTCATAATTTAGAACAATTGCATCCATGCCTGCAAAGTAGAGCTAGAGCAGAAAAATATTTCAGTGCATGTGGAAATAATCCAACGCAATTAGTCATTTAGCCCTTTATGTTTATAAAAGGGAGAGTGCAAAAATTGCTTTTTTGGTAGGAACAATTATCTCCAAATTTGGAGGCACTTAATGAAATGAATGACTTGTATAAAGTGAAAATCTTGCTGCTTTACTTGCTCTGCAGATGATTTATTGGAAGTGCGTCACCATTTAGTTGATTCCTGTGCCTGAGAATAGACAGTTGATGAATCTAAAGATTAATGGGGCATACATGATCCAGTCTCTTGTTAATGCAATCAGTACTGCAACTCTAATCTGCTTTGAAGTTACATCTCTCACTTTGTTATTGTTACCAAACCAATATGTATATCTAATTTGCAAAGTTATCGGTTAGAAACCAAGCATTTGTTGTGAAATCTCAATTGTTGAAACCCACTGAAACCACTGGGCCTGCCTGTTTTGTTAGATTGAGGCCTAACATTTGCTAATCTATGATAGAGTGCTGGACAATACCAACATACTTTACAGAATAATTCCTGCTTTCTAGAGAAACTATACAATATAATAACCACATATAGGCACTTTCACAGTTTGCAAGGGAATGATCTAGCCCATCTAACACTGCAAATCATTTTAGATTTTTTTATATATATGTGAAACACTAAAAAGTAATTAAAATTATGGTAGTAAAGTTGATTGTGATGTATTTATTTGGAATGGATGTCAATGAGACTTTAATGATACAAGTCCACCTAGGATCCTGGATATGTACTTGAGTGGCTACCCTGTGCTGCTGAGGTTTCACCGCTATTGTTGTTTGAGCTAGCTAGATCAAAGCTAGTTTGGGTATGTCTACAACAGCTGCAGTCACACCTCTGATTGCAATGTTGCCATACCGATAGTGTTAATGGGAGGTTACTCACAAAGGCCCAATTTTTTTCTACATCCTCTGTGGATGCTTTGGACCTCTGTTCAACTCTTGGCCTTTCTGATGAGTCTTACAAGAAAAGTGACAACCATTTCCAGCTGTAGTAGAGTTTTCTGTAATGTGGACACCTGTCCACTAGAAAGTTGGCTGACAGCACTGAAATTAATGAGATAGTTCCTGTGAGTAAGAGCTCACCACTGTGAATAAGAAGGTCACAGTCTGTCCCTTTGCGTTTTAGCATTGGAAACAGTCAGCCTGACCCTGATCGTGCAAACTTTGACTTGAGTTGTATGAGTAAAGTTACCAACATGTTTGCAAGAGCAAGGTCATGTACGGCATTACAGTTTTTTGGTATTCTAGTCTCCAAAAATGGAAATGATATTTTCAAAGTAAAATAAATGAGTTGAAATTTTGCAAGGTAAGTTAGAAATTAAGGATGATCATCATAGATATAGGGACATCCAGAACAAAAAGCAGATTGGCAGGATCAAAATGATCAAAATAGTGGATTTAAATCTGCTTTTCTTTATTCAAGTGATCCTTGAAAAGTTTAGCAATAAGCTTGAAATATTGCCAGTGGGCTATTTGTGATGAAGAAAAAAAGAATTTCCACTCAAAATTCATTTGAATTTTAATTCCAGAATTTTTCATTTTTTGTTATTTCTTGGCAGCTATGAGCCAAAACTATTTCCTTACCAACATATATGTATCTTCATCTCATTCACAGTGATTTGTTGTTTATTTGTGCTCTCTTGCTGGTACTAATCTTTTATTCCTGGAAAATAAAGAGCATTGAAGATACAAACAAGACACCAACCCTCTATGGGCCTGGAAAACAGACATGAGAAAAAAATGCACAGTAGGTCATATTTTGGGCACACCAACCTTGATAGTGTCTCTTGACGTTTCTTTCCACTTTAAGTATTCCAGTATTTGGTATGGGGTGGTGTGGAATGGAGAGTAGAGAGGAAATATTTTGAGGTGAATTCAGGGACATCCCTGAACATCTTGGCAGAAAACGGATATATTGATTCTCTATGCTTAGTGTTATAATAGCTGGCAGCTAGGGATGCTAGGTGACTCTTAACTGTGGTAGACAGGCCAGAGGGAATTGTTTCCATAGTGCCCTTAAGGAATTCCTTAAGAAAGGAAAGAAATGGATTTTGATTTTTTTTCCTACCCGCTTGCTGCCAGAAAAGTTATGTAGACCTTGGCTGATGGCCTACAGAGCTGAGCAAGAGCACATTAGAAAGGTCATTCCAAATGCAATGTTTACTTTTTATCTTCAGATATTTTATTCTTTTTTGTGTGCATGCAATAGCTCCAGTGTATTATTGATGTGCTTATAGATACTGTAGTTATTATAATATAATGCACTTTCATATTTTTTTGTCTCATGAAGTGAGATGCTAGTCATCTTTCAATTAGAATATTCTGTGTACCTGAAATATACACAATTCTGGTGATGTTCAATGACGGCTGTGACTTACTCATTTGCAGCAAACAACAGCAAGAAGAACAACTCTGTACCACAAGCTTCTGAAATGAACTTGGTTGGTGAGCAGGAAATGCACACACAGATCACATTAATTTCCTTTCATTTACTGATACCATCAGGCTAGTCCTCATGAGGTTAGTTGCTAACAGTCCTCAGTTGAACTGTGAGCTTATTGGATGAGTTCTGAATTTTCAAGTCCTCTTGCTTACTGAACCGGTTCATTAAAACACAAATGAAGTCTTTACATTAGGACTCTGGCTCCTTTTGGACACTGTTTACACGTAGCCTTTATCGTATAACACTCAAATAGTCTGTTCAGTCGAAGTCTGCTCTTGAACTAGGCAGGGCAGCCAAGTGTCCCTCATTTCAAGGAAGAGTGAGGACATGGCTACACTTGCGGATGTAGAGTGCTTTGAGTTAAACCAGCCTTCGTAGAGTGCAGTAGGGAAAACGCTGCAGTCTGTCCACACTGACAGCTCCAAGCGCACTGGCGTGGCCACATTTGCGGCACTTTCAGCGGCATTGGGAGCGGTGCACTGTGGGCAGCTATCCCACAGAGCACCTCTTCCCAGTCTGGCGCCGTGGCTTGTGGGAAGGGGGCGGGGCATTTGGGTCCTGTCCCAACTCCCCGTGATGCACCGGTTCGCATCCCAGCAATCCCTCTGCTTCCGTCCACAATTGGCGTCATCTTTCAATGTTTTTTGTACTGCGCACTCTGTCTTCCCTTTCGGTCTGCGGGAATGGAGCCCGAACTGCTGAGGAATATGCTGACGAGTCTCGCCAGCACATCACGTTTGGCAGTCGAATTATTCCTTAAGATACAAAGTGACAGTGAGGACTCTGACAATGATATCGACTCAAGTAATGCATACGACATGAGATCGCTTGTGGCATTCATGGACATGCTCACCACCATGAAACGCACTTTTGGATTCGAGAAACAAGCACTGAGTGGTGGGGTCACATAGTCATGCAAGTCCGGGATGACGAGCAGTGGCTGCAGAACTTTTGGATGAGAAAGCCACTTTCATGGGACTGTGTGATGAGCTCACCCCCACCCTGCAGCACAAGGACACCAAGATTGAGAGCTGCCCTGCTGGTGGAGAAGCGGGTGGCTATTGCAATCTGGAAGCTGGCAACTCCAGACAGCTACTGATCGGTCGCTAACCAGTTTGGAGTGGGGAAGTCGACCATTGGAATCATGTTGATGCAAGTTTGCAGGGCCATTAATCACATCCTGCTCAGAAGAACTGTGACTCTGGGTAACGTGCATGACATTGTGCCTGACTTTGCACAAATGGGTTTCCCTAACTGCGGAGGGGTGATAGATGGGACGCATATTCCAATTCTGGCACCAGCCCACCTAACCTCCGAGTACATTAATCAGAAGGGCTATTTCTCTATGGTTCTCCAGGCGCTTGTGGATCACCGTGTGCATTTCATTGACATTAGTCCAAGTGACTTCTGTGGGACTGCCTCATATCCTGCACAGCATAAGGAGAGAGGCCAAATTAGGCGGAGGTTTCTTCCTAGTAAAAGACCACTACCATAAACCATTTGTCAGCCAATAGAAAACAAGCCATTCAGAGCACTGCTACTAGCTATTCTTTGAGACAGACTAAGGAACAGCTAAATGAGTGGGTCAAGGCAGTAGGAGAAATAGGCTCAGCTTTTTAAAGGTGTTTAGGCATTTCTTTGCTCAGTGTTGCAAGGACTAATTTAGGCAGATTTAGGCACCTAAGTGTGGGTTGAGGACCCTAAGTCCCAGTTTTAGGCTCCACGGTTACTCACAAAACTCTCACTGAATCCTATAGGCACCTAAACTCAGCTTCTAAATTTTTGCAGTAAAAAGTTCCCTCAGCATCTAGTTTGTGCCTCTGGGCATACACACTGCTGCCTCACTCTAGGCATCTGGGTGCGTATTTCCTGGCTAAGTAGGGTGACCAGGTGTCCTGATATTCTTGGAACCACCCTGATATTAGGGACTTTGCCTTATATATGCAACTATTCCCCCAACCCCCTGATCCCTGGAAAAAAAAGTGTCCCGATTTTTCACACTTGCTATCTGGTCACCCTATAGCTAAGCCCCAGAGTGATTGCAACTAGGGAGAACAGGCATTCATCACTCTAACTTGCATGTGCAGTCTGATCTGCCAGGTGTGCTTAGAGCACTCCTATTGGATCACCCCCCCACCCCAGGCTAGTTCACACAAAACAGATAGTCACTGGGTATGGGAGAGAAGGAGGACCCTCTCCCTCATAATTTTTATCCCAGTGGTTAGGGTACTTACCTGGGATTTGAGAGATCCTGGGTTCAAGTGCCCCCTTCACCTGATGAGGAAAAGGGATTAGAACAGGTATCTGCCATCTCTCAGGTGAGTATGAGTATGGAATATTCTGATGTAGGGCTCCCTCACTCTCTCCTGTTGAAAATGTTCCACTGTGGATAAATAGTCATTGGAGCAGAGGGACTGGACCCTGTATCTCCCACCTCCCAGGCAGTTGCTCTAATCACAGGCTATAGAGTCCTTCTCATGCTTGTGCACATGTGCTCTCTCTGGCCCCCTGTCTCCTTAGTTTTAACTAATAATTCTTTTTATTTGTATCTTTATGTAGCTAATTGAGGTCAAATCTATACCCAAACCTGGGATTTATCTCAGCTAGCTGCATTGAGGTAACGACTATCTGTGCCAGGTCTCCACTAGGGTTTTGGAGTGAGACCTATCTTGAGTTAGCTATCACCACATAAAAAACAAGCCTTTTTTCCCCCAGCAAAGACATAGTCTTAGTTTCTCCTAGGAAGTGGGGTGATAAGAGCCCTGCTAGTGAAACTTTCTAATGGGATGTGCTGAATCCCTGAACTTCCCCAGATCCCTGGCTACATACTCCTCATAGCCAGTATTGCTTATGTTTTAGACATTGCTGACCACCTGTGGGGTAACCATCCAACTCTCAGCCCTACCTCACCACCAGGCAGATTTTCTATGCCTCAATATCCCATCTGTAAAATGGGGATAATAGCACTACACTACATGACGGGGTGCTGTGAGGATAAATACATTAGGATTGTGACATACTCAGATATTATAGTAATGGGGCATTGCTGGCCACCTGTGGGGTGACTTTCCAACCTGCAGCCCTACCTTACCACCAGGCAGACTTTTCCACTACCTAACATCCCATGAAAGCTGTATTAAACCAGGGGTAAATGTAACTCTTAGTCTAGAAGTGACATAGTAAGACAGAAGCAGATATTAAACTGATTAAGCAGATAAGATACTAAATGTGATGTTTTTTTTCCATTGCTCTGTATATGCTTTATACTGCCATCAATTTTGGTCTGCTTGTATTCATGAAACCTCTGAGTTTTGGTTGGAACAGTCCCCACAATTCAAAGTGAAACTGTCAAACTCTCCCCATTTCACTTGGTTTTGACTTGAAACTGCACATTTCCCATGGCTCTTTCAACTGTAAAGCGTAACTCCGGTTTGTTTGAGGCAGGGCTCAGGTTGACTCAATAGTTTTGCAAATATTTGCAAACCTTTCCCCAGAGCTGAGTTTAAAGTTTGCAGTGAAACTCAAACCCAGGCAAGTTCTGTGTGGTTTTGGGTTTCATTGCAAACATTTAGGCAATGTAATAAAGCTAAGCATTTCCCCCTCTTATCCCTAGAATGATCTAATAATCATTTTTCTCAATTCTCCACATTTTGGTGCCCCAACAACATCCAATATTATTTTGTAGTTTAAAATCTGGTTATATATTGCCCATCAGATAAAACATTTGCTGCCACTTTTCAACCCATCACTAGTCATTCTTGGCAATTGGACTTTAACCAGTGTCACACTCATTAAGATTTTAGTCAACAGAGCAAAAAATCTTTGCTGTTTTTCTCTTGGCATAGACAGAGAAACCCAAATGTAACTATTTTTTGTTTACAAGTATGCGTCATGTTAAACTGAGGCCCAGTTGATTAGATGTGGATGTATAATCACGTTCCCTCTCTGCCAGATTTCATATTTGTGTTCAAATGGCTGTTGTCCATTGTTTCTGTAGATTGGCATAAGGCTTAATTACGCAGAGACTTTCCTCCCCCTTCCAGGAGACTGGGACTTTAGGCTGTGCATTTCAAGCCACCAAAGTCTGTCCCAAGTGCAGGAACCAGTCCAGGTCTAAACAATGCTGATCAAACTTCAGTCTCCGAAATGCAATGGTTTTTATCAAATACCCCCTTTTGCAAAGTTACTCAGAAGCTTAATATGCAAGGAGGTTACTAAAATTTTTTCTTTAATGAGGGAAAGCTCTCATTCTTCATTTCAGTTCTTTTGTGTACCATTTAAGTAAAACAGGCCATTAATGTGCATAATAATTGGGAGGAAAACCTATGCATACAAATACAAACACAGAGCATTTGTACTCCAACCCATGAATTGATGTACTTGGCTTTCTTACCCTTGCAAGCAAATCAAGAATTCTTGGTTGATACTAATTTAGAGCTTCAGATGACATGTTTTGAGTGGAAAGCAGTATAAATTTACTACTAAACTGTAATTTTTCTGAAGAAAGCACAAGGGCTTGGTTTACTAGCAATTACCTAAAACAGCAGTTAAGTAAACAGAATCTGACATGTACTGTATTGCTGCCTGAATTGTTTTACCATCTTGTTATTAACAAAGGGATTATAGGAACACAGGGGTTGCCATACCAGATGTGATTATTCATTGGTCTGTCTAGTCGGAGATCCTGCCTCCAGCTGTGGTGCCCAATACCTGATGTGACACAGGGAGGTCTCTGTGAAGCACATTAATGATCACACAATGCTATTCAGTGGGTGGGAATAATTTTGGAGCTTTTGAAGGCAGTCTGTTTATGCCCAGAAGCATGCAATTTAGAGACTTATGTATTGTATAGTTACCTCTGAGTGGTGGTAATGGTCATAAAATGATCCGATCCTTTTAAAAACCCAGCCACAGTATTTGTCTCAATGGCCTCCTCAGGCAATGAACTGCACAGGTTGAAGGCCCATATATGCTCTGCAAAAAATTATTTGTACAGACATACTCCTGTTCTTTATCATCATTTTATAGCACTTCACAGAAGACCTAAAAAAAAAATCATCCATACCCCAAACATTTTACAGGAGAGCCCTGTGCAGCACTATTTTTTTTAATCCCACTTCGGTCCCGCCTTGCAATACCCAGTCCCACCCGTTCCCGCATTGTTTCTTGCATTTTTATCCCGCTTCCACCCACAAAAACCTTAGACCCCCACAAATCTTGCAAGAGAGACAGATTCCCTCATGCTACTTAAAAAAACCAAAACCAAAACAAAAAAAAAAGGTCAGTTAATATATTACATATATATAAATGGAATTCAGATACAATGTTTACCACTAAAACAATAAACAAATCTTGTTTAAACATGTAAAAAATACTCTAATTCCTATCAAAATAGACGTCAAATCTTTCTATCCTTCACTTATATTTAAGTATTAAAACCTTTATTAAAAAAAACTTACTTTACATTGCTGAAATTCTATTTATGACAAACTTACAAGAGATTTCATGTTTTCCTGCAAGTTACCGCAGGCAGGTTTTTTTTTTTTCTCCCATTCAATCCTGACTGTAATAAAGTACATTTTACCCACTCCTGCTATTATGGCAGCGGGTCCTGTGGCACCTGCAGGATCCTAGTCCTGCTGCAGGGCTCTAGTTTACAGTTCCCATGTTAGATGTGACACAGTAAGTGGAGCACAAACAGCAGGGAATGAGGAAGAACAAAGACTACAGAATATGATTCCACAGTTTGTAGGAATTTTGGAATTGCCACACCAGGTCAGACCAGTGGTCCATCAACTTCAGTATCTTGTCACCAATTTGGCCAGTACCAGCTGTTTTAGAGGAAGGTGCAAGAACTCTGAAGTAAATAAATATGGGATCACCTGCCCCCCGGCAAAGTTTCTTCCTAACCCCCAACTATTAGTGATTGAATTATGCCCTGAAGCATCAAATTATCCTTGAGAGAGAGTGACAATTGTAGAGGAAATGGCCAACCTATACCCTACAGAAAACATATCTCTATATATCTACTAGGCAATCCAGTTGTGGTAAAACATATACTCCCAAGTATCCACACTTATTACCTTAAAGGAAGGAAAAGATAATTGCTTCTTATTGTTGAACTTCTATTTTAATGAAGAACCTGAAGATTTTACAGTGCTAGATTGAAGATCTTGTTTCACAATAGCTAATACATTTTTCTGCCTTCATTTATATTTGCTTTGAAATCCTAGATGAGTCAACAGACTTCTAATTTTGAAAATTCTATGCAACTCCATATTTGCAGTACGCAGCCTGATTTGAAGTGCAGGCTTCTCAAAGGAGTTGCACAATCTTTAACCTAAAATCTCTCAGTCCGTCTGCAGTGTTGTTCTGCAAGTTCTTTCTCTAGCTGGCTGCATGTTTGGAGTAGGTTGAATTCTAAATAGTTCACTTAACACCCTGAACTCCAGTGCCAAGGTGTTTCTCAGGTCCCATCTGCCGCTATTTTTATAAGGATTAGATATGAGTAGGTTCTAACATTTATAGGACTGATATAATCGTCCTGCTTATTGCAAATTAGTGTTGCCATGTCAAATTAGTGTCGGCTGATCACGTCATTTATTTTCCATGAATCTCGGTATGTTCATTAGTCAACAGAATGGTTTCTTACACTTTTCCTCCATGTGTATTTCTGATATGGCTTTGCTGTTTAGATCAGAGCATCTCCTGATAAAAATAGTAAACAAAAACAGGGACAGTGTAGAAAACATCTGAAAAGGTGAATGCCAGCTGCAGTCACGTCAGCAGCCTGGTTTATATTTAGTGGGGAAGCGTGCTGAAGGGGAGGTGAAGAGTTCAAACTGAGATTCAACCTGGGTGCTTGGATCTAAATGTGAACTGCTGGTAAAGGTTGAATTGGCCTTTACAAATAATGTGCGCAATGCTTTTCCCACTCCGTGTGCCAATTTTCCAGTTTGCAGTTTATTATTCTCTGTGGAAAAGTGATTTGGAAATAGGGGGACATTAAAGCACCCAAACTTTTGACCGCAATGGGCATTTGGCTGTCTCCACTATTGCCTGTCACACCATCCTGCACAAAGTTCTAATAGCTTTCTATGCCAGGTCTTCTGATTCCCAGTCCAGTGTCCTATCCACTGGACCTCAATGTTAGGAAGTTAGATATTTTTATGTAGAGTGACCATATTTCCCAAAGGGAAAATGGGACCTCCTGGGGGGCTAGTCTGAGCTGCTTGCCTAAGCCCTGCCCTGCGCCCTCCCTGCGCAGGGCTGGCATCACTGCTCGCACAAGCACTGTCTCCCCACCTCCTCCCCACGAGGCTGGGGGTCACTGCTCACTCAAGCCCTGCTTGCCCCCTGCCCGAGCCCTGCCTACTGCCCTGCGCAGGTCTGCAATCGCCACTCACATCCCTCCCCCCACATGTTTCTTTGCACCCCACTTTTTTTCTTTTACAAAAGTGGGCATTTATCCTATTTGCTTTTGCCAACTGATCAAGCTGGCAAGAGAAAACGGGACAAATGCCCTCTTTTGCCAAAAAAAAAAAACGTTGAGACAGCCGGGACAGGGCTTAAAAAAGGGACTGTCCCAGCCAAAATGGGATATATTGTCACCCTATTTATATGCCCACTACAATATATGAATGTCTCACTTCCCAAGTATTTATGGATTTATTCCCACTGCACCCTAATAAGGCATAGAAATATTATCATCTGGTAATTTGCAGATGGGGCCTGGAGTGCTGGGAACTGAACTCACACCACAAGACCATCCTTTGTGCCCTAAACCACTCTGAACGGGAAAGCTTACAAGAATACACTTTGTTTGGAGATTTCCTCTCCCTTGCTTCTGACTGGGTCAGAAAAACAGGCTCCTTTAGCTTATTGGAGTGCTTCTGCTTTTCAAATGTTAAGAACAAAAAATAAATACCCAAATAAATTCAAACTTCAACATTTCTTAAAAGTCTGCTTCAATTTTTATTTTAGCTTCTTGCTTTGGAGATAAGTGCATGTGAGGCTATGTTCTCGTCTCAGTGTTGATAGCACCAAAAACCCATTTCTTTTGAGTTAAAGTTCCAATTAGTAATCAGTCGGGACAGGGAACTTAAATGCTAGTTTTGTAATGTTCTGAATTCAGAAAGATGGCAAAAGCAGCGTATCTTCACTGCTATTGTCCCTGCAACTAGTTTAGCCGCCAGGAATTACTGTTGTCAACAATTCCTAAAATGATGACATTTCCAGACGTCTAAGGAACGAACCTCTTGCAGGGTACTCAGCTCTTTCAGGATGGCCTGGAAGCACGATGTCTATCTTTGTTTTTACAATTCTGAACACTTTTGCAGGGTCTGGCCTCATGCTTTGGCAGCTGGGAGGGGTGAGCATGATAAAGCTAACTCTCTTGATCACATCACATTACTGGCAAAGATTTAACAGCATCGGTAGCCTTTAAACAAGGCTGTCTGCAAAGAGAGCGGCTGTGTGGTAGGGTAGAAATGTAATTTCCAGCTATGAGAAATATCCCTTCCTGGAGATATTTTTTTAGTTTTGGTATGAAGGCCTCCTACAGCGAAGGGGTTAAGAATGCACAAGGGTGAGTCTTGTAGCTGAATTTATCTTGGTAACATGAGATGTTCATGGACGTGGAACACTCATACTACTGTGGTTATTCTTGTACTGGCTTCCCCTCCAAGTCCTGACATGCTTGCTTACATACATGCTTCTTGGGTTTCACTGGGGGGAAAAGTTTGGGGGGATCTGGTGACAAACAGGCCTTGATGCAGAGCAGGGCAAAGTTGTTTATACTTCCCCTTTCCTTTTGCCATGATGGAATCATTGAAGGCATTTTTCTTTCCCCTGTACTTTGCTGTATACTTGTGCATTAATTAGCATTGAAAACCATTTAAGGTTCCCTTTTAAACAAAGCAAAAAACAAAAAAGCAAACAAACATGACAATCCAATTTTTACTTTTCTGATCTGATATATTCAAGAAACTAGCGAGACCAAGGCAAAATCCTGCTTGTGTTTACGAAAGCTGGATAGACTATGGCCTTTAGCCACATTAGGGGAGGTGATGTAGAGTTGCATCGTCCTAGGAGCTTGGTGAGGGATTGTGCCTCTTCCTCAAAGCTCCCCAATTCCTGCTGGGTGTTTGCAGGTTGCGTCATCTTTGAGGCAATGTGCACTCATGGGGTACCTAGTCTCTCTCAAGTACAGGGACTATAATTGTTCCTGGCTGTTATAGGGATGGGCCCAAATCAAATCCTGAATCAGAACCCTCTGCAGATTTGGGAGGTTTGGAATCTGAAGTCTGATTCAGAGCCAAATTGTATAGCTGGCTATATAATGGGCTAACCCTGTTCCAAACCCCTCTGAACTGTAAGGTGTTCAAAGTGTTGATCCAAATATTGTGGCACGGGTTGGCCCCGTTTTTGTGTAGTGCAAATTTATTCAGCATGGCGCTCTATCTCTCTCTACTGGCCTGGCCACATACAGAGATTGATGAGCCTGCTACAGTGTTGGCTAAGAGAACTGGGTCTTTTAGCTCAGACACAAGAGGCTCATGCATTTAGATACAAAGGAGCTGGGTTCAACCCACCCAGGAATGTCATGTTACATTGCTTACTGGACAGGCGTGTTCAAATGCATGCTAGTTAACATCTCGGGGCACAGCCATTATAAGACACACTGCAGTATTATATTTGCCCCAAGTAATGTTCAATTACTCATCCATCCTGAGTGCTGGAGCTCATGAAGAATCCTTATTAGAACAATCTAGGTTTCAGCTATTATAATGAGAGATAAAGTGTGAATTCATATACAAATGAATGAGTAGAGATTTATAGTTCATGAGATTATAACAATACTCTTCCTATTCATTGTTTACCTGCACTGGAATCTTGATGAATGGTTCCAATGAAAATGTTTCACTTCCTGTATTCCTAGGGATACAATACAGTTCACATTCAGTTATCTGAAATTCCTTGTTATCCAAAATAAGAACATTGAAAATTCCATGGAGTATCTGAAATTTTGTTTATCTGGGCAGGGGAGCTTGGCAGCTGGTGAGGAATGACAGAATCCACTTTGTTCACTGCTCTCCTAGGACCCTCCCAACACATCTGTATTATTTGTGGAGCTGTCTTTGTTTCCAGTGTCCCCAGGCAGGGTGTTAGGAGACAGGTTCTCATAGACTCATAGACTTAGAGGCCAGAAAGGACCATCAAGATGATCTAGTCTGACCTTCTGCACATAGCAGGACACAGAACCTTACTCACTCACTCTTGTAATAGACACATAGCCTATGGTGATCAGTTTGACCCTGAGCATGTGGGCAAGACCTACTAGCCAGACTCCTAGGAAAGAATTTTCTGTAGTAACTTAGAGTCCTTTCCAAGGGCAGGATCCTGTGTCTCTCTTGGATATCTTATCTCTTCTCCCTCCCTTGCTGGGAAGTATTGGGGTGGGAGGCAGGGGTTAGGTAGTGGTGCTGATCCCAGACCTCTCTCATTTATGCAAGCCATTTCATATGCCTCCAAAAGAGTAAATAAAATGTTTAGGAGCAAGGTTTTTGGCTAAAACAAAAGACTTGAGTCTGAGTTCCCTTCCTAGCTCTGCCAATGGATTTTGAGTCAACTTGGAGAAGACATTTAGGTCAGTATTTTCAGACTTGGGAGCCTAAAGTTAAGTATCTAAATCATGCATTGGACATGCAGATAAGTGGTCTGCAATTCAGAGATGCCGAGTGCTCAGACCTTGGAGGGGTAATGGCTGCTCAGCACTTTTGGCTGCTTCTTCAGGTGCCTAAATAAGATTCGCTTTAGACATCCCAGTTTGAAAATGTTGGCCTTCGCCTCTTTGCACAATTCCTCATCTCTAAATTGGGGGTGATGATACCACTTTGCAGGTGAGTTTGAGTGGGTACATTTGTCAGTGCATTGACATTCTTGGGTACAAGGTGCTAGAGAAATGTAAAGTGTTGTTATACTGAATTCAGGAACAGTGTACACCAAAAACTCAGTTCATATTCCTCTGGTAGAATACCGTCAAACATAGTCCCCCCACCACACACACCCCATTCCTGCCGTAAAGCTGGAATGACGGGTTCCCCCAGCCACTAGCACAATGTGCAATTTACAAACATTATGAAAGGAACAAAGGGTGGCTTGATGAACTTGTTTTTAAATATGTTGCATATTATCTTACTGCTATGAGACTTGCTTTTTCAGAAATTACACTTGTCAGCACAGTATCAGCAGACGGTCCTTTCCTTCCCAATTCTATGTGAAAATAAACTTTGCAGCGTAGAAGGCTGTGGGCTTTTCACTAAGCTGAGGCTAGCAGTACTAGCTATCCTGTCCAGCAGTACATGGTTGAGGAATACAAACATATCTGCTAGTAGGCTGAAACTCCTTTGGCACTACAGGTATTCAAATGCCTGTGGGGCTCATGACACAGCTTGCATCTGAATACTCCCTGAACCTTTTGGCTGAGCACAATTTCAGACTCATAGCAAAAGGGCAGCAAATACATTTCTTACCCCATAGACAGGCAGACACCTCTACTGACTCTGTTTTGTAAATGGATGGGTCCTGGGATTCCTCATCAGCTGTTGCTGGAGAAATACCACCATTAGCAGTGTCAGGATAACATTTGCCAGCTCTGTCTAAATAATCCCAACAAACAGTAGTAGGAGGAGGGCAATAGCTAATCTTTATTACACTCCAGCCTCAAGGGTACTCTCAGGGATTGTCTCTGATTTTCCTTTGCTGTTGTCCTGAGTCGAGAGGGTTTTTTTCAGTTGAAAGCTCTTAGCTGAGCTATTGCCAAAATATGCAAGCTCCACTGTGGTTTGACCGCTAATTCTGCTATGACAGTAGCACTCAGAGACTGTAGCATAGGTGCCAACTGCATGGGTGTTAATTTGAGTCTCGGTCATCTGGTACCTGATGATCCCATCTGTGTGTGGTGCAAGTCCCAGCCAATAATCTAAAAAAGGGTGTAAATTACATAAAAATGATGCTATTTTAGGATTCCCAGGACCAAAGCAGTCCATATGGTGCACAGGTGTATTTGCTCACGTTCTGTGCATGCTGTACAAAAAAGAGGTGTGGTCAGAGCCACATCCCTTACTTGGTGTAATACCCTCCCACAGCAGGGTAAGAAAACAGGAGCGAGTTAAAGCTTCTTAAGGCAACTTTCACTTGCACATTTTCTGCTCTGCATATGGCACTGCAGTGTATATCAGTGGTGCTGTATGGTATGGGTGGTGATTGGCAGCTAGAGGATTATGATCACTAAGGAAACATTTATTTGTCTGATGGATGTCACATTGGTGATATGCTTGTAGCATGTTTATGGAACCCATATGCATTGGAATGTGGGCTTGTGACAGGGTAGATTAGGCCTCTAGGCCCCCTGCTGGAGCCTTGTGGCCCTGCCACACTCTGCCCCAATAGAGAGGGCAGTAGAGAGGTCCTCCAAGCTGCCTAGAGCAGCTGTGGGGGAAGAAGCCAATCGGAGGGCAGCACGCTAATAAAAGAAGAGCTGCAGGGCCAGAGTGAGATCAGCCTCTTGCTAGACCTGAAGGAGAGTGTGTGGTGTGCCTGGCTGGAGCCACAGGGGAAGTGGTCCAGGGAATTGTTGCAGCAATGCAGTTTATTTAAAGGGACATGGTGGATGGCTGCTATCTATAGGGTCCCTGGCTTGGGACATGGAGTAGAGGGCAGGCCCAGGTTCCCCCCACTGGGAAAGTGGCCTGGACTTTGATGCACCCCAGAAGGGGAACTGAACTCTTTTAGTGGGGCCAGAAAGGCCCAGAGAGAACTCTTTTAGTGGGGCCAGAAAGGCCCCTCTGAAGAGCTGGGGCCAGAAAGGCCCAGAGAGGCCAAGAATCTCCAGGAAGGGAGCCCTGGGGGATGTGGCCCCACACCAGGGCTGGGAGTGCTTAAAGAGCAGGGACAATTTGAGGGAGCCCAGAAGGGGCTGAGAGACAGTTTGGACCAGGGTACTGTGATAGGCGCTGTTGGACTTATTGAAGAGTGGGCGCCAGAATAGGGCTGCAGATCAAAGGAACTCACAGAGGGCACTGAAATAGGCTCCCTGATGGACCTATACCCCAGAAGGGGTTTGCTTTGCTTTTATCACACAGACAGACTGTGTGTGACTTGGTCAGAGGGCTGAGTCTCCAAAGACCCACCACAAACAGAGAGTGTGCAGGCACACACACTTGGTCAGGGGGCACTTGTGAAAGGTGAGTGCAATCCCATTATAGAGGTGTTTAAAACATAAACTTTGATCCTGCAACTGGACTGCATGGGTGGACCATTGTGTCCACATACAGCCCCCTTAAGTGCGATAGGGCTCCACATGAGTGCAGGCACTGGCTGCCTGGATCCAACTGAAATATTGGGTCTTAGTTTGGTGCATTGTCACCAGTAGTTTTTTTTCATTGAATCAATTAGATGTCTGTTCTGGATATCACTGTTCATTGTATTGGGTTGATGGAGTTTTTTGATTGAATGTAAATGGACACTTCCTTTCCAAGAGCATGAGTATCAATAAGAATATCATGCCAGAGCTGATGAGCATACACAGGCCCTGCAGAAATAATATTGTGTGTGCCATGCCGTTAGACATGGTACATAGTGATGCCATTACACGTTCATATTTGAGTCATCTGAGCTTTTCTTCTCATAGTCCTTTGAATTACCTCAGCTGTCTGTCTACTTGCATCAGCTGATACCAACCTCTGTATAATATATAGCTCTAGTTATAGGTTATCTGCTGTTTTCTGGATTTCCAGGAGTCATAAATGCAAGTGGCTTGGCTAAATTGGGTAAACACTGCCTCTTTTTTTATATGGAATGTTTGGGTTTGCATTTTACTGAAATACAGGTCAACAAGGCACTGGACCTGTGAACAGCAAGTCAAGAGTGGGTGATGTCATGCTCTCTACAGGCCAATGAGGGATCACTATACCACTGCCTGCCCCCTCCCTGTAATGTCCTGAAGCAAGGTAGGACTCTTATAATTTGCCAGTGCTACTAGGTGCTCCTCCCTATCCAGTTCTTGCTAGTTGCTAAACCTTGGTAACCCACACTAGATGTTCTTGATTAATGAATAATGGAGATATCCTATCTCCTAGAACTGGAAGGGACCTTGAAAAGTCATTGAGTCCAGCCCCCTGCCTTCATTAGCAGGCCCAAGCACTGATTTTGTCCCAGATCCCTAAGTGGCCCCCTCAAGTGATTGAACTCACAAGCCTGGGTTTAGCAGGCCAATGCTCAAACCACTGAGCTATCCCTCCTCCCTTCCCTTTCGTGCAAATTGATGAGGTTCTGTTTGATGCTTTTCTTTTAAAAAAAAAATCACGTTACAAGGGAGCCTTAATGCTTAACCTTTTACTCTGTGTGTGCGTGCATGCGCAAACATGCATATGCGCTCATGGAAAACCATCCTGTATCAGTTCACATAGGAATTTGATGTTCTCCCTATATTTCTTGTATTATAATTACTACTTATGGTTACATTACATGGTGGCCTGATGTGTGTATGGACACTATGCAGTGTCTGGAAGTATACAACAGGGCCTGTATTTCTGTTCAGCAGCTGAACTGGCCTATTTTGACAGTAGAGGCACAGAACAGTGAAAATACAGGTACGGAACAGGCCATTTGTTTATCTAAATCTCTGAATCTTTTGAAGACCATTTGCAATCTCCTCAGCCAGCCCTCCCCCAGAAGCAGACCACTTTCCTGCCTTCTTGTCATCTACCCCCTACTAGTAGGTATCCTTCGGTCTCGAGAGACCATGGGTATGTACCCCGGAGAGGTAAAGAATTTACTCAGTTGATTTTATGGCAGCCCTGAACGTGTCTGAAGTGACCTACTTGAGAGAGACAACCTCTACTGAATCTGTCACATTTAAAGGTGATGTTTCGACCCTTTGGGGGCTCTGCCTTCTGCAAGCTCTTTTCTCCTCTGCTAAGATGGACTGCTTCTCCTCATAACTCTGGAGACCTTTGTTAAGATCTTGTTTCCAAAGTCTGCGGTCTTGAGTGTGATCTTCCCATTTATCCGCATCCATGTCTATTTCTTTGAGGTCTCGCTTTCACACATCATTAAAATGCAATTTTGGGTGTCCTTTGGATTTTTTTTCCAAATGCCAATTCACCG
The DNA here is from genome assembly GCF_013100865.1 of Trachemys scripta elegans. Lineage (NCBI taxonomy): Eukaryota > Metazoa > Chordata > Testudines > Emydidae > Trachemys > Trachemys scripta. The sequence continues at coordinate 37,181,922 of NC_048300.1, forward strand.
TAGAGGATGTCTTTTGGGATGCTCCCATCATTCATTCGGCACACATGCCCAAGCCAGTGGAGGCATCTCTGTTTGAGGAATGTTTGCATGCTAGGTATGCTGGCCCATTTGAGCACCTCAGTGTTGGTGACTCTGTCCCTCCAGGAGATTCCAAAGATTTGATGAAGGCAACGCATCTGAAAGCTGTTGAGCCTTGTTTCCTGATGAAAGTATAACATTCAGGTCTCGCTCCCATACAAAAGTGTGCTGATATCACAGGCACGATTCACACAGATCTTTGTGTGGTCTGTCAGTTTGTTGTTTTGCCATACCCTCTTGTTTGGTCTAGACATTGTTGTAGCGGCTTTTCCAATGTGGATGTTGAGTTCTGTATCAAGTGAAAGGTTGACTGCAATAGTGGGCCCCAGGTATGTGAACTCGTTCACCATTTCAAGTTCATAGTTGTTGATCTTGATGAAGGGTGCTTCCTCAACTCCTTGGCACATTATGTTAGTCTTTTTTAGGCTTATAGCTTTGGAAAAACTGTCCATTAGGCTTTGAAGATGAGCTTCTGTGTGCTCCCCCTACTTTTGAATATTCATTATTGGGGATCGCTTTCCTCATTGGCAGTAGCAGACATCCCTGAGCCTGTGGAACCTCAGAAGCCAACAGTACTTTTGAGAAAAGACCTTCTAGCTCTTCACCCCAGACACGAAGAGCAATTTTATGGGGGAACACCTAGTAACTCTTCACCTGTTTTCACCCCAGAAATAAGATTGTGAGGCATTCTGAGAAAGCAATTCAGTCTCCATACTCTATTCTATCCCTGCTGAGGCTGACAACAAGGAGGCTAATTTGTGTTCACTGGGGTGGCATTTCCTGTGATGGAACTTTTCCACCAGGAACTGGACCGCCACCAAACAGCTTTCACATGTGGTCCCTGTAACGGGTTGGACCCCTACCTTCTGAGATGCCACCTGATGTACTGGGATTTCACTGAGCCTCCCCTGCTCAATCAGCCTTGGTTCCCTCTCCCTGCTTTGCTGAATTAGGCTCTCCGGCCTCATGCAGCACATACACACAGGTAGGGCCACACCCCACTGCAGACACAGACTGAAGTCAGCTCTGTGTGAGAGGACTTTCCCAGCACTCACTTTTTGGGAGATAAACCCAAAATAATACTTTCTTGAGCTGTATAGAAAAATCTGCACAGCACAAGCTCATAAAAATCTGCCCTCTTCCTCAATGTGAAAAGAGATGTACACATTTTTTTTCCCCCCCCCCCCCAGTTAGACATTACATAAACTGGGTTTTATTATAAACAAGAAATACGTTTATTTTAACTACAAAAGGTGAATTTTAAGTGAATATAAGAAATAACAGACAGAACAAAGCAAATTACTGAGCAAATTAAAACAAAGTATGCAAGCTAAGCTCAATATACTTAAGAAACAGGTTACAAAATGTATTTTCTTACCCTAAATATTATTTTAGGCAGGTTGCAAAGTTTCTGTGATTCAGAGTTCCAGTTATATTTCTTTTCAGACTGGACCCTGTCTCTGTCTGGACTCCTCCCCGACTTTCCTTGGGGTGGCTTCAGTAGTCTTTCTTCTTGGGCGGACAGGCCATTGAGAGGAGGAGTGCCGTTTTCCTTCTTCCCCATACTTAAATAAGATATACATAAGGCGGAAATCCTTTGTTTCCCAAACTGAACCCCCCTTTCCCTTCCAGTGGAAGGTCACAAGAAATCCTAGGTAATGTTTAGTATCAGGTGACAAGACCACCTGACCTAGTAGTCAGGAGCGCCGCCAGCTTTTCTGCCGCCCTAGGCGGCATTCCGCCCCGAAATGCCGCCCCCCACAGAGGCAGCGGAAGGTCCCGCCGCCAAAATACTGCTGCAGTCGCTGCCCCCCAAATTGTAGTGCCCTAGGCGTTGCGCCGGCCCTGCTAGTAGCATCACAGTTACGTCCCCGGATGCGTCCCAGGAGGGAGAGAGATTAGTATTTTCACAGTCTTGTCGTTTCTTCCTGATGGCTCATCATATCTGCTGGCCTGCGTTCTGGTGGGTGTCTTCTCAATACACATTCAGTTGTAATTTCTTACATAGTCCATATTCCTAACTTTAGATGCAGAAATGATACAGGCATACAAATTGGATAATCACATTCAGTAAATCATGACCTTTGTAATGGTACCTTACAAGATCCTTCTTGCATAAAGTATATCTCAGTTGTGTCCTTCATATCATAAGCATTTTCATAAAGAATATGGAGTGAAACGTCAGTCACTGTTCACCTGGGCTGGATTTGAACTGGCAGGGCTGGCTCCAGGGTTTTGGCCGCCCCAAGCAGCCAAAAAAAAAAAAAAAAAAAGGATGCGATCGCGATCTGCGGCGACAATTCAGTGGGAGGTCCTTCGCTCCGAAGCGGAGTGAGGGACCGTCCGTCGAATTGCCGCCGAATACCTGGACGTGCCGCCCCTCTCCGGAGCAGCCGCCCCAAGCACCTGCTTGACAAGCTGGTGCCTGGAGCCGGCCCTGTGAACTGGTGATCTAGAGGCAAAAAGCTGTGGTATTCTTCCTCTTCCAAAGTTTCACCATTTTAAAAAAATGGCATCTCAGAGGGTTTCTCAAGTTGAAAACGGAACTGAGTAGGAAACATTTTCAGGGCAAGCAAGCTTTCCTACTGATAGCACTGCAATGAATCTGACTCAGCCTTCTTAAAACCTTTTCATTTTTGTGAACACTTGGAATATATTTTGAATTTTCTGGCAGTCTGGTCTTATTGTAACAGCAAAGAGCAAAGGGTGGAGGGAGGTGTAATTTTGTGCCTCGGATCTCAGTGGTCATCTCCGCACTGGCATTAATCACAGAGAATCTGCACTAAGCTTAAGAATTGAGATAATAAATTAACTAAGGACAAATTAGTCAGAAATTCAGATGCTAAAAAAATAATCTGAAAAGGGTAAAAAATGAATGCTTGGTAAGCTAGGAATATTTGTTCTTTGGAAAAGCAATATTCATTGATTCACTGGGGAGAAGCTAGACTAGTGCTGGGTGGGGTTTTATTAGTTTTGGATTTTTGTTGATGAGAAATAGTTTAGGGTCATATTCTGATACCCTTACATTGAGCAATACCTTAAAGCATACATAATTCCCTTAAAATTCAGCTGGCCCCTTTGTGGAGTAAGGTGCTACCCATGTTCAAACTTAGTATCTCTCCCTTAAAAGAATCCTTTATAAATGTTAGGACTCTGCTCCTCACCCACCACTAACTTTTGCGAAGAGTGTTAGATCAGCTCTCATGATTTTTTACCATAGGTATCTTAGTGGTTTTTGGCCTCTTCTGATTCCTCAGCTCTTTATGGTGCAGTCTCAGTGATAGCAGCTGAAAGTCCATCATTCAACACAAAATGGCAGTTTTCAAACATCTTCTGCTGGAATCATCTTAAGTTCTAAGCTCTCCTGGGCAGGGTTGTGGTCTTTGTATGTGTTTATACAGGGCCTAGCACAATGAGGCACTGATCCTGATTGAGGTCTCTGGGTGCTACTGCAGCAATGGCTTTGATAGTTTAAATCCAAAATAATCTGTAAATAAGGTGAGACTGTAATACATAGTAAGAAGTTTGGTCCTTCAGAGGGTAGGTCTTGTCCAAGTTAAAACATTTGGGCTGAGATTTTCAATACTTCCTACGGGATTTGGATGCCCCATTCCCATTGGGAATGAATGAAAATGAAGCAACCAGATCCCCTAGGTGGCTTTGAAAATCCCACCCTTAGGGCCTAATTCTCCCAGGTTACAAGGACCTGCTGATGGAAACCAATGAGGGTAATGTGCATACATCTGAGAGAATGATCAGGCTCCTGGTTACAACAGGGATGAATTACCACTTTAATTTTCTATGAGCCATAATGGTTCTAGATTGAACGGTACTCTCCCTGAATGTTCACAGCTCCACAGACTGTAGCATTCTTTCCTTCAAACTATAACATTCTGTCGTCATATCAATGTCCCCTGTAGTGTGTGAATGTGAAGTCACCAGTTACCAGGAACAAGAATTCAAGGCAGATGCTCCGGTGGTGGGTGGAAAGGAGTGAATCTTGGAGGTCATGCAGCCAAAAGCACAGCAAGAGGGACTGTGCATAATCTGTAATATTTACAAAAATCACCATGACAAACTTTCAAGTCTTAGACCCCAATCCTGAAAAGAACTGATCGTGCATGTAAGTTACTCCAGTGAGTATCCCATTGAAGTCCATGTGATCTCCTCAGGACTACTCACATGCTTTAAGCAGGTGTGTAAGTCTTTGCAGGATTGGGATCCAAGTGACTAATATTTGTAAGGCTTCTTGCAATGAAAAGGGGGTAGAAACATACTGTTGTTTTTTTAAAGAAATGTTAGATGATGTGGGATGAAGGTTCTGACTTGCATCAGACTTAATGCATGCAGACCATACCTTTAAAAATGTTTGCAGTCACACTTCGTCCTATGTGCCAGTTCCTTTAAAGGATCTGTGCAGAGAACAAGTTTGATGTATGAGCGTCACCCTTTTAGAAATCTGAGTGGACCAACAAAAAAACAAACAATTTTGAGAACTTTGAAAACCCATCACTTTCCTCATAACTCACAAACAGCTTTTCTGGTTCATTTCTGACTTGTCTGAAACATTTTCCATGTGGGGGAGGCTAAGCGTGAGGAAGACTGGATCAGATCATCAGCTGGTTTGAATAGAGTTTCTCCACTGAAATCAGTGGAGCAATGCCAGCTGAGCATCTGGCCCATTATGTGGAAAAGATGATGATAGAAACTGGAGTGAAACTGATATTGTGATTCAACCATTAAAGTGCCATTTTCCTTTGTTAGCCATTTTGACTTCTAATGTGTACTCTTACGCAATCTGCTGTGGGTAGTTAGAAAATAATTTTCTTTAAAAGAGGAAACTAAACCAAAAACAACTATTTTGAAATCTTGTTAAAGGGCTGACATAGAATTGCCAAATCCCCATTTTAGAGTTGATAAACCACTTCTCTGTTCCTAGATCCAGCCCCGGGTTTTTCAAAAGCTATTTTAATTTTTGTGGCATTTGAGATCCACGTGGATGACTCTGAGCCTGTCCTTTGTGTGACTTTTCCACTGCAGCATTGCTTGACCATGTGCTCGTCAGATTATGACACCAGCATTACAGCTGGTTGGAATTTTTTCAATAAAATGATTTTTTTTTTGGAAAATGCTGATCCATTGAAACCGAAACTTTTAATGGGAATGTACCAGTTGTGTTGAAAGTTTTGCCAAGAAAAGTTTCTCAAGTCCAGGATGGCATTTCTGGTCAAAACATGACCAAGGGGGAACTGAGGAATAGACAATAACCTGGTGGTTAGGGCATTTAGCTGAAATGCAGGAGACCCAGGAGTAACTGTGCCTCAGTGGGCCACAACTGAGAACACCAAATTCAGGACACACACACACACTCTCTCTCTCTCTCTCTGTTTTTTCACAAAAATCTTCAAAGAGTCTCAGTTTTGTCAGATGTGGAATGGAAACATTTTTGAGGAATGGGAATTAGTGGCCATTATTCAAGCATCATAATCATCTTCTTCTCACCATCCTTAGGCCAGATTCCCTTCCGCTGTTCTTTCCATTATGCATCATTCTGGAGGCTCAAAATGGCGGAATCTGGCCTTAGCTGGCCAGCTGAGGATTCCCCTGGCATAAAGGGATGTTGACAACTCCTGCAACAACTGCCCCTGCCCGGTAGGAGGGCACATATTGGGAGTGGGAGGGAACATGATAAATTATAAATAAATGGAGATATCCCATCTCCTGGAACAGACCTTGAAAGGTTATCAAGTCCAGCCCCCTGCCTTCACTAGCAGGACCAAGTAGTGATTTTGCCCCAGATCCCTAAGTGGCCCCCCTCAAGGATTGAACTCACAACCCTGGGTTTAGCAGGCCAATGAACACACCTTTATTCTGCCAATTCTCAATTGATATATGGTCCAATAGTAACAGTAGTCAGATGATGCATTAGAGTAGCATCTTAAGATGCTCTAACTTATGCTTATGAGCTATGTCCAGTAGAGAAGCATCAGGAGAATCAAGGGGTGTAGATTGCTCCTTCCTTGCTCCCCACTTCTCTTGTCTAGAGTGAATCTTGGTGCAAGAGGCTATCTAGCCCCTTCTGTCTTTCTCTCTCCAGCAGTGTGTTTGCAGGTATGTAAGAGAAAGCAGTGGTTCTTTCTCTCCTCACAGTACAACAGAGACCTAGTATCTTCCAGAGTTGCTTGTGTGGCGATTGCTTTGATGGCTGCCATTCTGATCTCTGCCTAAGACCCTGCCAACCTGGTAGATTGAGAGCTTCTCAAACCACAGGATATGCATGTAAATGCCTGTAGCTATTAACTTCTAGTTTAAAATAGAGTGGTTCTGCTGCTATTCTCTTTCACCTTGTAGTTTGGAGGCTACTAAAAAGTAAGATGAGACCCTGAGCAACCTTTTCCTATTCTGCTACCAAGAGAGGGAGATTAGGTTGTGGGTATCTGCTCTAGTAGAGCTTGTGGAAGAGTTTAACATGAAGATTGCTGGGATGAGGACAGGGAAAGGGGCAGATATAATAGCATAGATGAGTGAGACAGCTGGAACAAAAAGGTGCATGATGAAGCAAAAGGTGTGGTGTTTCCTTGACACAGTTTTTGTCCTTTATATGGTGTTAACCCAGGCTCAGAGATTATATGGGTTCAAGCCAGCCACAAACTTCAGACTTGGATTGAGATTCTAACTTTCCAAAAGTTTGTGAGAATTCAGACCTGGGCTTTTAGCCTAGGTCCCATCTCTAATTTACACTGTCCTGAACCCACTTGCTGGTGCCTAGTCATAACGGTGGTTTGTAAATTTTTGGCAGTACCATGTTTTCTGTGGTGGTTTTCACCACAGTTCTGTGCAGGACACACTGCCTCCTGGAGCTTCCAGATGTGCGGGGCAGTGTGCCCTCTGCTATGCCACTCCAAAAGATTCAGTATCCCCTCCTTTGCATTGTCGGCCAGCTTCACAGATGGAGGCCTATTTCCCCTTCCTCCTTCCCCACTCTTTCCCACCATGATTAGGGTCGTTAGTGATCTAGTAGCTGTTCTTAGGGAGCCTCCTTTCCCACCTTGCTAATCTGTGTAGTGGTCAGCTACAATGTAGCCCCAATTGCGTTCTTTGGTACCTAGTTCCATTATAAATATTTCTGTTGTGTGTAGGGATTAGAGGGTCCAACATGCTCTGCATTCTTGAAGAGGATGAGGGCTATGGGCTATCCTCCATCCTCCTTAGAGAAGACTAGGAGTGCTGGTTTATCTGGAACCATTGCAGAAGGATTTCACTGTTGCTTAAAAAATTGTGGCAAAACATACTAGTTTTTCTCCTCTTCTGTACATCAGCGCTTCAGAATGTACCGTGCTTAGAAATTTTCTCTGTGTGTAGGATTTAAACAGAATCACTTACTTTCATTCCATTTTCTGAGATGATCGATAATCCCTTACTCCCACTGGTGAACAGTTACTCCAACATGTAATCCCATTAATTTCCATGAGATTACTTGTAAAAGTAAATGCTGCAGGAGAAACAATATATTAGCATTTCCCCTACTTGTCTCCTATTAATAAAAAGCTGAGATGATTCAATTTGAAAACTCTAATTTGCTTTTCACATTTCTCACAGCTGGGACAATAAACCCAGGCTGATTATTTTTACTTCTGTTTATAGTCACTTCTTGATTTTCATGGATTCAGTTGTCATGTAACTCCAGTAGAAGACTTCCTACAGTACAGGCCGAGCAAAGACCGAAAAAGAACTTCAGAAGCTGGCCCCTTGATCTCTCCTTATTAACATATTCCTCCATATTCAAATTCCCGCTTTTTATAATCAAACTTCAGTTTTGGCAGAGCTGTAGAATTGCAAAGGTTAGCAAACTTTTTGACTGTTCCCGGTTCCAGTGATTAACTTTGATTCAAAATCATTCCGGAAAAACCAGCTGCTCTCACATGCTCATGCTAGAACAATCCCCTGGGGACCATTTCACTAGCTGGGGATTGGTGGAGTGCCTTGTATTCTGGCTCAGCTTTTCTGCCCAGGAATGTTGCTCTTGCCTCAGCCAGTGCTGACATGAATCCCTGCTCCTGTGTGGAGGAGGGTGAGGGGCCAGGTGGAGCCAGAATAAAACTCTCCTGACTCTGGGAGACTCCTCATCAGCCACTTTAGGGCTAGTTTGCAACACTCCAGTAGCACAAAGCTATCTTATCAGGGGCTGGCAATCTGGTCCTTGGTTTTGTGCAGATCTGACAAAATCGGGTGAAACATAATGGGATTGACAGAATTTTGCTTTGCAGCTTGTGATTTGTTTGTACCTGAAATTTAAAGTAAGGCAAGCCCATAGTAAGTGAAAGTAATCAAAATGTCCTTGGGAGCCGCTGAACACTGAGATTGCTAAAAAGTGTCACACCATTCTAACTTTGGATGAAAACTGAGTTGACAGTGTCCCATTAACCCAGTACTTGGAAAGAAGTGCAGACCTTTGGGGCAAGCTGAAGCACAAACACAACTAAATACTATATGTAAACACAAGCTATCAAGCCATGCACACTAAATATAGCATGCTGCGGAGTGGCTTTATAACTTCTTCTTCATTTAATCATTTAGAGTCCGTTCCTTTCAGTTTTTCTTGAACAAAAATGTCTTTTTGGATACAGGCATTTAAACAAATCAAAAACAAAAACCCTAAACTTTCTTGGACAGGACTTCTCCACATAGCTGTAATTTTTTTTACTTCAACTCAGAAATTAGAAACAATTCCAGGGTGCAAAGGGAACTGATCACAGTGCTAGTTATCCCTTAGCTAAAGCAACAGATGCATCATGCAGATGAGCTCCAAGAAGGGTGAAGCATGTGTCCAAGGTTCCTATTTACCCTTGGGTGACTAAAATCCTTAGGGAAATCAGTCTTACCAAATCATATTTAACCTCCTGACTTGCAAAGCATTACCCAGGATGCCTCTTGTTTCCCAAATTCCACTTTGAAGTGAGATGTCCCTAACTGCCTGTTTCATAACCAGCTTTGGCTGAAGAAGCTTACTGTATTTTGTCAGACCCTCAATATTGGCGATAAATATGTCCCTGTATGAAGTAAGGAATGAGATGCGTCTGTGCAGGCACACGTGTATGTATCAAATAGACACAAATTCCCACTGACTTCATTTAAAGTGATAAACACTTATTTAAAAAGTGAACCAAAATGAGTAAATATCACGTTCTTGAAAGAGAAAAGAGAACCACACTGATTGCTCAATTTAAACTTCTCTTCACTGTGGTGGAGGGGGGGAAAAATCCCACTATAGTTTCATGGATTGTTTTGAAATGCTGCACTATTTTCTTTCTCCATCTTCCCTGGTCTTTTTTTGAACAAACTGCTCCTTGTCACCCCGAATGGTCAGTGACACCCCATAATTTACTGTTAGGAATGCAGACATGAAGGAAGACGAAGGGATGAAATATGGTGTCAAGTTTTATCTACTCACATTTCACACACTAAAGAGACAAGTCCCTTTGGCCAGTTGCCATGGAGAATTTTCTTTTAGAAGTAAATAACTCGGAACAGAAAGAACTCAAATTCATTCTACCCCAGCTGCAGAAAGTCATTAAGTCTCAATGGATGCTATGTGCGTTGTGTGAAAGGAATTTTGTAATCTGGATATAACAGCAGTTGCAAAACTACATTTGAGTTTAAATCTTTATTTTGAACCTTTAATTATCGGCTTTGTTTTTTTGCATACTGATTAAAGCTCATGTATTTACAAATAATTTCTATTTTTGAACTACAAACATTTAGATGAGAAGTTTCAGTAATTGACGAATGGTTGATTTTTGTTTTGTTTTGCTGCTTTGTTTCTTTCTATGCCAACCGCAATTTGAGTCCCATTTCCTAACTTGCTTTTTAAAGTGTGTTTAAAAAGGGAAAAAGTTCTACCAAAGCCCTAAAAATGATTTTAAAGTGACATCCTAGACAGCTTTTCTTAAATTGCTATTCGCATGACTTTTTGACTTCCCTGACTTTCCCAGTCTTTCGTCCCACCTTTTCCCCCCCATCATTTTAAATAACTTTGAGAAGGTAGAGCTTTTCTTGCCTTCCAGTTGCTTTCATCCAACTCTCCAGCCACATTTAGGATTGGAGTCTGCAGTCACACCTGTGTAACTCAATGGAGTTGCTCCTGATGTAAATCAGAGCTGAATCATGCCTTAAGTCAGCACTTCTGAAGCACAAACTGATGTTGTGCTCACCTCCTATGCAGATGTTGCATCTAGATAGGGTGACCAAACAGCAAATGTGAAAAATCGGGACAGGGGATGGGGGGTAATAGGAGCCTATATAAGAAAAAGACCCCAAAATCGAGCTGTCTCTATAAAATCGGGACATCTGGTCACCGTACATCTAGAGTTGAGCCAGGTTAGATCAGTTGGAGAGATGGGAACTATTGGGGATGGAGGTACTGTAGGCAGAGGGTAATGAAAGCTTTATAAATGATAAAATACTATTGAGAAAGGGTCTGAACATATTTCCATAATGCCATAGACTTCTAGAACAGCTGGCTCAGTCCTAAAAAGCCTGCAAAGTTGAGTTTTTGTATTGGCTTAACTTATATTTTTACACTGTCAATCTTTTTTTAAAATGAAACCAACCAAACAAAAATATTAGTTCAAAAGCATTTAAAAATTAAATTATATTTTTTAAAAAATCATGATCTCTCAGTGCCTGATGCTGCACTCCTGGACTAGTGCACAATGAATCAACAGCTGCTACTGTTTTTTTTACTGGTACATAATGTGCTCCCTGCTGCACCCAGCTATGGCTCACACAGAAAGGAAGAGGGGTTCTGCTAATGCCTCATCACACTCTTTGAACTGTTCAGTGGTGGCATGGACTCTTCCCCATATTTTGTTCACTCTTGAGCAGCAGATCTACCAAGTGTTACTTGTCTTGTGTGACACTTGCTCATTCAGCAGGTCTGTCATGCTTTCCTGCATCTCAGGTATGGGAGAAGGGGGAGAGAGAATGTGAGAGACAGAGACATTTTCTAGCAATCTACAGCCTAGTGAAGTGTGCCTTCAACTGCAAGCAAGAAAACCACAAGTCCTAGTCCCAGGTCTTTTTCCTGACTGCTGTTAACATTTTTGAGCATTTCATAACTATTTTTAAGCAAGGCTTTTTATTCCTATATGAGGGGAAACAGGGGTCCACTTATTTTTCAGAAACGCTAACATACACAAACTTACTGGAGGCAGAGCTGAAAACAGAACTGATACAATGGAGTTAATCATTTACTTTGCCACAATGCTTTCAAAAAGAACGTCAAACTATGTGCATCCGTATGCTGTCTCTAACCACTAGACTGTAATGTATTCCCAGAGCCAGGAATAGACTCCAGGAATCCTGGTATCCAACATTCCAGTGCTGTCTCAAAAATAGTTGCCTAGCAAAATATGTTTTGTCTCACTCTAAAGGTTGGATAAACAGCCTGCTTTCACCACTAGGTATTTCTAGAGCTCAGATGGAAGAGGTTTCTGCTTCATCTTAAAGTTGTAGTCTGCTGATGACCCACATGGGGAAATATGACACCCTCCATTATTATGAGGACCTTGGAATAAATGTAAATCTTGAACAATATTATATTACCAAATATTTTGTGTAAACTGAATGTGGATGTTGTGTTTGTTTTTAAGGTTTGTATGATGGTTAATGGGAGCTGACCCTTTAAGAACCGAGTGGGGCAACATATTATAGGGTGTTTGAAGGAGCTCAAGCCCAGTGTATTGGAGGTTTTGCCTGTGTGTCCAAATAGTCACACAGAGTCTCAGGCTAAGCTTCAAAAAGTTCAGAACTGGATTTAATAAATTTGTCTTTCCAGAAAGGAAACCTCATTCTCAAAGGTTTCAGAGTAGCAGCCGTGTTAGTCTGAATCCTCAAAAAGAACAGGAGTACTTGTGGCACCTTAGAGACTAACAAATTAGATGGTGTTAGCTCTTATTGGAGGACTGGCTGCCCAGAGCTTCCTAAGGAGTGATCGAACCTTTCACCCATAGGTCACCATGTCAAATCAATCCCATTTTAGTAGGGATTAAAAGTTGCTCCCATCTTCTTGGTGCTTGATGGATCTCAGCCCCCACAGCACAAATTCAGCCCCTCACTTTGCACTAATCGATTGTTTTAGCAGAGAGGCCAAGATCTGCAAGGGTCATGGAAACTGAACTACCCATTACCCCTTGAGGAAGTTCTCCTCATCATGGTAGAGGTAGGACAGTGTATGTGTGTGGGAAGCTTGCCCTGTAGCTAAATGAAGGACCTCATTTATCAGGATCATCAAACTGACACCTCTCACCAACACCAACACCATGCAGGTATATTTCAACTGACATTTCTAGGCCACATGTACATTATTTGCAAATCGACATATTCTTATGAAGTAACTTGCATAAAATGTCACACATGGGTAATGTGATAATTGGCACCTCTGGTGCAGACATGGACAAGGCCTCTGCACCTGTTTAGCCCTCAGAATAGGGCTTACATGGGACTTAAGTAATGAAGCGTTACATAGACCTTGGGCAAGCTCTCTGCATGGGGTGAGTTTTACCCTTTGAGAGCAAGGTGCAGACTTTTTGACTGCCCTAGAACAGGTGCATGTGGGTTGGCGGAGAAGTGCTTTCTCTTCCTGCTTGTTCCAGAGTAAAGTTTAGACTGAGTATGGCTCAAACACTTGATTTTTGGGGGGGTAGGGGTGGGGAAGGGATTTTGTATGTGCTCATCAAGTGTTTGTAAATAAGGCATTGTCTATACTACGGGGGTACGTTGACCTAAGTTACGCTTCTCCAAGTATGTGAATAACGTAGCTGGAGTCGACATAGCTTAGGTCAACTTACTGCGGTGGAGTACCAGAGTCAACCGGAGAGCCGTCTGTGATCTTCACTAGATCTGCTAAATCAACCTCAGCTGCATCGGTCACAGCAGCGTCTATTCCTGGTAAGTGTAGACATGGCCTTAGTATATTCAATACCTCATTGTACCAGGATTGCTATGTCCCGAGCATCCTCTTGTGGTCACTTTTCAGGCACCCTGCCTCTGGGAGCCCCCTCTTGCAGGTCCCTTAAAGCACTCCACATAGTCTCTCTTGTGGCTAACAGCATCCCCATCTGTTATCAAGGGAAATTTAACTGAATGAAATGCTGTATTCTGGACTCAGGAACGGTATCTCTATCACCTTGTTTGCAGTTAAGTAATAGTGACTCAATGTTAAGGTGCAAACCAAAAAAGGGTTTATTTGATAAACAAGGCAAACAGCCTGAAGGGAAATTTAACAGTATGACAGGAAAATAGTAAAATAGCTTGTAGGTTTATTCCCACAGACAATGAAGCCAAGGTCCCACTATAAACCCTTAACAAGTTATGGGCATACTAGCACAACTTTACTTGTAGGTAGATAACTTCTGGCACATGGATGGAGATGAGCAAACAGCTGGACGTGTGTCACGTGTGTCAGCTACCAGTCGAATCTGGCCCTTCAACTGCGCTCTGGTGGGACACAGGAGGAACTCGGATCTGGATACAGGAGATGGTCTTCCAGGTAAGTAACAGAGATGGGTCTTGACTCACGACGTGCGCACAAATAAACGGAACATGGGCTGCCTCTCAAATGGACAGCACCTTGTGCTGGGCGCGGTGGCTATTTATACAGTCTAGTCACATGCCCTTTTCCCGCCCTTTCTTCCCGCTGTTTGGAGAAAAAGGCGCCAAAGTTCTAACAAGAAGGACACTCAGAATGGAGTCCAAACAACAACTTGTATGAATCCAAGATGGCAATTCAACAAAATGGTGAATATAAACAAATAAACCTTGCACACCCACGGCTGGTTTAATAACAGAAATGGTTCAAACAGTCCTCAGGGTCCCCAAAATAAAATCCATAATCAGAACATACAAACATTCCTACTCAGCCCTGGTTCTTGTGCCACACCCAGAGCTCTTCCTCCATCACAATGTGCTCCACCCAAAGCCACCTCCCAGCCCTCTCTGTTGGAGCACCCTGGTGTCCTCCTCTTGTCAGCCACACCCTACTCCTGGGACTGTCTGGGGCTTTTTCAGTTTTGGCAGACCACTCCCAAGCCCTACTTGGTTTGAACCTCTGGTTCTCAAACCCTCTGGTGTAGCAGGGTCTTCCCTGCAGAACCCTTTCTTAATTCTTTCAGTGTCCTCTACTCTGCCTTTACTTCAGCTAGCTGCTGCCTTTTATAGTGAATTATCTGATCCAGCCCAGGTATGCCTTCTTCATAATTAGGGTTGGCTAGCTCCAAGCCCTCAAGGGCAAGCCACCCTGTGACACTTATATAAATACGCAAACACCATGCATGCTTAAAGATCAGATTTCCATAGCTCAAGTACATGGCTCTGGTAATGATCTCTGACCTCTCTCCCAGCAACAGTAGAAGTGATGGAAAGTGAAAGGACAATTGGGAAAGGGATCGGGGCCATTTTAGTGCATTCTTTTAGTGGAGAAGACATAACAGTAGGAGTTTTAGGTATGGGAAGAAGGATTTGGGCCATAAATTGGCTCCAAGTGTTGAGATAAAACTGGAACATACTATTGCTTATTTAGGAAGAATGCTGTTACTTCTCTTCCTCCCAATTCAATCACTGAGATATTTCAGTTGACAAAAGCTATCTTAGCTCACTTTGTTTTCTGTTTATAGCATTAGTGAAGTTGTTAAACTATATTGTTGATGCTACTTCTTTTCAACAGAAGACGTTCCAATGTAATGTTTTGTGGACAGAGGATCTGATCCATCAGATTCCATCTCCTCTACCTCTGTGTGGAAAATATTTTATCTTAAACCTAGTTTAAACAAACAAACAAACCCTGCAAGTTTTAACTTTTATGGAACACAAAATAGCTTTCCCCTATCCTTGCTGTGTCACCTGGCTCCCAGTGTCATTGTCAGTGAAGTTGACAAGCTGAGACATTTTCCTCTGGATATAATTGATGTTGCCTTAGTCCTGGACAAGAACATGCTTGTAAAAATAACAAGAACCAGTTTACAAGTACAAGAACCATAGAGGCTTTGGGCCAATATTACACTTATGCCTCTAATTTTTTTCTGTAGCTCTTTATCCTTAGCTTTACTTTAGGTTTTAATGCATGAATATATAAACCACAGATTTCAGCATGATTAAAAGGAGCATTAAATCAAAACTTTGAAGTTAGCAGTTCTACATCCTGGAGTTATTTTGTATGCACAATTAAACATAGCTGAGTGAGAGCCTCACATTAATTTTCCTATTTTATTAGGCAACATCTCAGTTTTTTGATGCCTAATTTAGACTTGCTTGAAAACATTAAGTAACTTCCTTTCTTAGGCTCAAACTTTGGTAAGCTATTATTTTTCAACGGTTTAGATTAGGAACAGATGGTTTATGTGAGCTCATGCAGTTTGTAGTTTATGGGGGACACATTTTGAAACAAAGTGGAGCTACAAACAGTCAGGGCTGGATTAACTCTCCTATGGGCCTGGGGCTATTAGATTTTGTGGGGCCTCTGGGGATCTGGAGTGGGGGAGTGGGCTCAGGGCTGGGGCAGGGAATTGGGGTGGAGGAGGGGGTGCAGCTCCAGCTTGAGGGAGGGGGGAAGGGCTGGCTCTGGGGTGGGACCAGAGATGGGACAGGGGGTTGGGATGCAGGAGTGGGTGCGGGGTGCAGGCTCCGGTTGGGAGGTGCTTACTTCAGGTGGCTCCTAGTCGGCGCGCAGCAGGGCTAAGGCAGGATCTCTGCCTGCCCTGGCTCTGCGCTGCTCTGCTCCCCAAGGTGGCCAGCATGTCTGGCCCCTAGGCAGAGGGGTCAGGCTGCTCTGCATGGTGCACGCTGCCTGTGCCCACAGGCGCTGCCCCCACAGCTCCCATTGGCTGTGGTACCCAGCCAATGGGAGTTGTGGAGCCAGTGCTGGGGGCGGGGGCAGTGTGAAGAGATTCCCTGGATGCCACTCACCTAGGGGCCGCAGGGTCACATCAGCGAGCCGATGCTCACGGCTCCAGCCGGGGGGTAGGGAGGGCGCCGAGGCTCAGGGACTGGTGTCCAGCCTGCGGCGCAGAGACTTGCCATGGGCCAGATGAAAAGAAGCAGCAGGCCGCATCCGGCCCATGGGCCTGTAGGCCTCCCTTAGCTCGAGGCCCTGGGCTGCAGCCCCTAAAGCCCCTGCTTTAATCCGGCCCTGCAGACCGTATATGTTAGATAGTGATCTGTGCAGGATGTTTTTTGGATAACCAGACCTGTTTTAGAATACTTCTGTGTCTTCATTCATTACTGTGGAATTTTTGGAAATCTCATATAAAATTCTCTTATAAAATTACTGTATGGTTCTATATGGCAGAATTTCTGCCTACTTTGGAAAATATAAGGGCCTGATTTTTTCTTCTACTTTCTTCAGTGTAAATCTGGAATGAGTCCACTGAAGACAATGGAGTTACACTGGTGTAAGTCAGAGAAGAACTGGACTTACAGTTTGAAATATGATCTTGGAGATCTCTTGGTCACTTTTGAATCTGAAAAATCTTGATTTTGATTTACAGAAGCCCCACAGAAGAGGGACAAAGGGAAGAGAGCAGGCTCAAAAATTACACTCCCTGTGTGTACTTTCTGAATGTGGAATGGACATTAGGGAAGGACAGTGACTGGCCTATTCCTATTCTATCAGGCAGTAAGTGAATCTTGAGCAAATATCAGAGGTGTTGAACTATAAGAGACAAGAGGTTGTTGATTGAAAGAAGCAGGGTTACTTTTTGATGTTTAGAGCATGAAGTGAGTCCACAAGTCATATGTAAAAAGCATTGAATTTTTGCAGGTTGAAGTGGCTTCTTAATATCTAGTTAAAATAAACTGGTCAAAAATGGAGTTAATGTTTTTTCAACAGGTGAGTCAAATCCTTTAGTAAAATGAGCGGTTACGTTTGCATTGATCTTCTGTAATCCACCAGGTAGAATACAGACTTTGTAAAGATACAGCATGCATCCTACCTAAGGTGAATGTTCAAAATGATAGGGCTAGGAGGCAAGAAAAGGCAAGGGCCCAGATTATCAAAAATGCCAGCTCCCATCAAGCACAATAGGCGAGAGCATGGCCCAGCAGACAAGACGCTAAATGGGAATTTGGGAGCCCAGGGTTCTAGTTCTGGCTGTGCCACTAGCCTGTTGTGTAACCTTCCCCTCTCTGCCTCTGTTTCCTCATTTATAAAAAGGGGATAACGATAGTAAAGAACTTTGAGGTCTATGTATGGAAAACACTAAGAAATAGATGTTATCATCTAGGCACTTCCATTTCTAGTGCTGAGTATTGCAGTTTGGAAGTAGGCAAATTTATTTTCATTTCCATATCATTTACTTATGCAGGGTCTGAATGAGCTCCCCCCTGACATCTAGTGGTGGGAGATGAACTCTGGGATGAACCTCTGGGGCTGCACTAGCCAAGGACAGCAACTATGAGTGGGGTGCAGAGAAGGGATGGGCACGTTAAAGGGACTTTTGGGTTGCTGGACTTAAGAACTTGAGGGGAAAAGGACACTGCCCAACTTACTTGCGGGTGGGTCTTTTGCTCATCGTTTGTATTTATGAACCCTAGTTGCGATGTTTTCCCAAATTAATGCTGAGTTAATTCCCTCCTTTTAAAAAAAGTTTTTGCTACACTCAGACTCTGTGCTTGGGAGATGGGAAGTATTGCCTCTTTGAGATGCCCAGGGGGTGGTGTGTAATTGTCCCAGGTCACTGGGTGGTGGCTTGAGCTGGTTTTGGGTTGTATTGTTGAAAAAGAACCCCTAAATACTGAACCCGGCCCTTGTTGCTGCTGGCTGCACCTGGCAGAAGGGTTACATTTATTTTTAACCTAGTTTTGTGTCCATCATTTATTCTTCTGCATTTTATGGTCATGGCTAGAAGTAATGAAGTACTGCAGGGAAAAAAGTAGTTCTTCGTTTTAAACACAAGTGGGCTAAAGCCTACAAAACCTCAAACTTCAATTGAGTTCATCATAGGACAGCACGAAACGGGAAAAAAAAACTCTTCTTCTTTTTTGTTGTTGCTGTTGTCACAAAAATCAGGTAGTTGATACCTTTTGGTAAAATTTTCCGTTCTGCTCCAGTCCCTGTAGACTGCTTTGGTGGCATACAGGGGCTGTTAGATTCCAGGAAAGAAGTTCCCTACATCCTTACATTGATCTGCCCTACACTCCCTAATACAGGGGGCATGCCAGAGCAGACTGATGGGGTTGGAGTGGGTGGAGCCATAGTGTTCAAAACTACACAGGAGATTATGAGCTGCTATGGACTGATGAGCAACCCATAGGCATCCTTGGAAGGCTGCCATATGTTTTAATTTATGTTGGCGACCCCACTGGCCCGCAAGAGCAGCCCAGAATCCAGAGGTTGCAAATGTGGTTTATATCTGCCTTTTGCTTACTTTCCTACTGGGATGGACCTTTCTGTGCTGCGCCTCCTGGCAGAGTCCAAGCCCTGATTTCACTCTCAGGTACCGGAGGCCTAGAAATAAAGAGAATATGAGTTTAGTGCAGCTGCTACTGTTATCACTACTGATGGACAATGGAGATTATTCTTGAGCGCAAGTGAATCAGCTTTTGCTTTGGGATCCACTTTTTTTTTTAATTCTCGGTAGGGGACCTCAGAAGCTGTACAAGTAACTCTATCCTCATGCAGTAACATCATTCAGGATACATTAATCCAGGCTTCTTCCTTCTCACCTTCTCACCTTTTGGTTAGGTGGGCAATGTACTCTTTCAATGTGCCCTTGAGAAAGGGCAGCAGGGTCACTGAAGAAGTTTATTTTAGAAACCCGTTGGGTTACTGCTTGAGGTCAAAATTGGCAAATGTGGTACCTCAACATGCTTTAAGAGTCCAAGGACTGAGGAGAGGGTATGACCTTTAGTTACAACACATTGCCCTCACTCCATATTATGCTGGTTGGGAAAGAAAGCCTGGTGCCATTAACATCACTTTTTCCCATGCTTCTGAAAATAAAGGATGAGTGTGAAGTGATACTTTATTGAATGCATTTTATATAATAAACATTTTCATGTTTGTGCAGCATGTGAACTGTTACCTACATGTAACTTTAAAGGTGTACAAAGAAATAACATATTTTTGCCTGAAAGAGTTCCACTGATTTGCAAGATTCTATTAAATTTTGGGGGTTTTCTCGCTCAAAGACTGGTTAATTTGCAAGCACGAAAAATATAAAACAGCTGCATTATTACATAAGAACGGCCATATTTGGTCAGGCCAATGGTCCACCTAGCCTAGTAGCCTGTCTTCCAACAGTGGCCAATGCCAGATGCTTCAGAGGGAATGAGCAGAACGGCAACTATCGAGTGGTCCATCCCATGTCATCCAGTCTCAGCTTCTGGCAGTCAGAGGCTTAGGAACACACAGAACATGGGGTTGCGTTCCTGACCATCTTGGCTGATAACCACTGAGGGATATATTCTCCAAGAAATTGTCTAATTCTTTTTTGAACTCAGGTCTCTTTTTGGCTTTCACAACATTCCCTGCCAATGAGTTCCACAGGTTGACTATATGCATTGTGCAAAGAAGTACTTCTTTATGTTTGTTTTAAACCCACTGCCTGTTAATTTTATTGTGTGACCACTGGTTCTTGTGTTATGTGAAGGGGTAAATAACAGTATCCTTATTCAGTTTATCCACACTATTCATGATTTTATAGACCTCTATCATATCCCCCCTTAGTCATCTTTTTTTCTAAGCTGAACAGTTCATTTTTTAAATCACTCCTCACATGGAAGCTGTTCCATACACCAATCATTTTTGTTGGCCTTCTTTGTACTTTTTCCAATGTATATCTTTTTTGAGATGGGGCGACCAGAACTGAACGCAGTATTCAAGGTGTGGGCATACCATGGATTTATATAGTGACATTAAGATATTTTCTGTCTTATCCCTTTCCTATTGGTTCCTAATATTCTGTTAGGTTGTTGTTGTTTTTTGTGTGTGTGTGTGTGTGTGTGTGTGTGTGACTGCCACTGCACACTGCGCAGATGTTTTCAGATAACTATCCACAATGACGCCAAGATCTCTTCCTTGAGTGGTAACAGCTACTTTGGACCCCATCATTTTGTATGTATGGTTTGGATTATGTTTCCCAGTGTGAATTACTTTGTATTTACCAACATTGAATTTCATCTGCCATTTTCTTGCCAATTCACCCAGTTTTGTGAGATCCCTTTGTAACTCTTTGCAGTCAGCTTTGGATGTAACTATCTTGAGCAATTTTGTATCATCTGCAAACTTTGCCACCTCACTGTTTTACCCCTTGTTCCAGATCATTTCTGAATACAATGAAGAGCACTGAGTTCCAGTACAGATCCTTGGGGGATCCTGCTATTTACCTCTCTCCACTCTGAAAACTGTCCATTTATTCCTACCCTTTCCCCCCTGTCTTTTAACTAGTTATTGATCCACGAGAGGACCTTCCCTCTTATCCTTTGCCTGATTACTTTGCTTAAGAGCCTTTGGTGAGGGACTTTGTCAAAGGCTTTCTGAAAGTCCAAGTACACCATATTAACTGCTTTACCCTTTTCCACATGTTTGTTGCACCCTCAACCAATGTGCCTGCTACTGAAGTTAGGCTTACTGGCCCATAAGTGCCAGGCTTACTTTGGGAGCCTTTTAAAAAAATCTATTCTATGGCAACTGTTCTGACAATGGCCTAATGATGATAATTAATAATGGAAAATAACATCACTAAACACAAACTATAACAACACAATTTGAAAATTGGCTATCCAGTTAGGATTGTCTTTACTAGTATTTGTAAATAGTTGTAAATTTTTATGCCCTTTTAAAAGATATTTTGGTAAAATCAAATTGGGATACTATTCGTATTGCATGCTCGGTTCCTTACCAGGAGACAGAGTACTGAAAACTGCTACACCCAGTTTTTACATCATGGAAGAGTATGAGTACCTAGTGACTTATTTTTGGGAAGACTTGCACGGGCTTTATGCAGAGAATTGGGTGCTCCTAACTGTGTGTCCTTGACAAATGTCCTTCATCCTGGAGGCAAGTTCAGAAAGAATGGATCTGAACAGCTGTGCTTCCCCATGGAATTTTACCTCCCGCTGCTTCATGGTGTATATCAGAGACAGAAAAGAGAAGGAAGGAGAGAGTACCAATTATCCAGTTTTTATTACAGCTTTTGTATTTTACAATTCTGATGATGTCTGTGGGAGCATTGCCTGTAAGGGGACTGGCCCTACCATATATGTTTATTTAATTTCTTCTCTGTAGAAGGTAAAATCCAATAAGCTTGTCTTTTTCCTTTTGTTGCTGTCACAATGACACACTTCACATTCTAAGCAGCATATCAAAATATAGAAAATTATGATTATGGAGAACAGAGCTTTTTTTTCTTGAATATTTCTGAAATTAGCTGGCCAAATTCTGTGCTCAGTAACTTCATTTGATTTCAGTGGGGTGGCACAAGTGTGACTGGGCAGAATTTGGCTCAGGGATTTTGAAGTCTGAACAGCAAGTTTCATGTTTGTAGGGCGAGGGCAGCATGGGGGATGGGGAAGGAATTAGAAGTAGTAACACCTCAGTGAGCCACCCAGCTTCCCAACAGAACTGTAATTCTTTTCCAGTGTGGGCTTGTCTATATTTGAAATGCTACAATTGTAGCGCTTCCGTGCAGACACTAACTGCACCGACAGGGGGTTCTCTCATTAGTGTAGGTAATCCACCTCCCCTAGAGGCAATAGCTAGGTCAACGGAAAAATTCTTCTGTCAGCCTAGCATGGTGTACACCAGAGATTAGGTCACCTTAACTATGCCGCTCCAGGGTGTGGATTTTTCACACCCTTGAGCAACGTAGCTGGGTCAACCTGCGTTTTTAGTGTAGACCCGGCCTGAGAGTTCTAAAAAGTCTGATGGTAAATTGAGCAATATTCAGGCGCATGCCAAAACTATGGTGAAGTATACAAGAGGAGGCCAATGATCTGGGCAGCATCACTAATGGACTGTCGCAAATGAGCTTCTGGGTAAGAAAAGCAGGATGCTGGCTCTTAACATGACTGAATTTTGTTTTTCCCTGGGTATCTGAGGTTGTTTTGGGTCAGAGGCTTTTAATTGCAATGCACTTAGCATAATATTTAAAAACTTACTCCTTACATTTTAGATTCAAACCGGAGAGATATTTATCAAATCCCTGGCATGAAATGATAAGAATTATGGTTTGTAAATCAGGCCAGGTTTTGATACAAAAATCGCAATGCCAAAACCCAAAGGTAGACACAACAGTTTTTCTGAAATACTAACAATAATCGTTGCTAACATTCTTCAACATACTGACTCACTTCAAGTTTTTAAATGCTTCCTTCGTTTTGTTACATGAACTTGCATAGTTTCTCTCAGTTGCCATATGAAAATCTTCTACGAAGTTTTGATGAGCTTTATCGACTTCAGAATGAGCTTTCCCTCTCCTCCCCTTACTTACTTTCTAATCCAATTTAGTCAGATAGTTACTTCAAATCCCTCAGAGGACTGCAGTTTGTTCATTCTCCCACAGTGCTGAGATTTCCCTCCAGCCCAGCTGGCAGGAGTTTTTAGAAATAACAAGATCTCAGGGGGAAGGAGCTAAAGACTGAATGGGGTCTTTTGTCCAGGTCTCTATGAAGCCAGATTAATTATGCATTGCAGAACACAGTTTAAAGCTCTGAATTAGGTCCTCATTGCAATGAAAGGAGAGTACAGGCTTGAAACTGAAAGAATTCCCATTTCCATCAGAGGGGCAGACTTATAATGACTGAAAGCAGGAAGAATTTTTGAAAATTGCAATTAAACAGTATTTTGTATTTACCACTCAGTAGCAGTTGTCTTTAGCATTTACAAAAGTGATTCTTTGACATTTTTTCACATGATCACTCCATAGGTGGCTGGACTTTGAGGATTTTCAAGTCCTTTCTGTGTTACTAGGCTACTTTTGAAAGTACTTGTGCTTTGATGAATGAGAATGTACAGGGTTATTTTTGGCCAGCACTTACCTGAATAGATGTCTTTAAAGCTTCACCCTTACAATTAGCGATCAGTCTGATGATACTAATGGTACAGGAGAAAAGCAAATGGTTTCTTCCTTTACTGCTGAGGCTTTTCTAAAGCTGTCTGTCCCAGTGCGATATGTGATAACATTTTTCTGCATTTCTTAATGCACTTTAATTCCAGCTCATGCAAAGTAGATAATGAGTCAGTAATGTTATACAGCTGCCAAATAAAAAGCTGTTCCAAGGCACTTTTATTCATATGGGCATTTTCCATCAGGACGGAGGGAGAGAGGGAGTCCTTGTATTTGAGTGTTGGGGGGAGGGATGGGTTAGGGGAAAGGATAAATATGAAATATTCTACTTCATAACTTCTTGTCAGTATCAGATGTGAATAGGGTGGAATGTGATCAAAATGAGCTTAACATATTCCTTCTGAGCATCAGCATCTTGCAATGCTGTGTGTGAATAATGATATATAACAATAACTAACACCTTGTACTTTGCTCAATTCATTTTTTTTAAATATAGACTGTAAACATTTTAGGAAATTAGTTAATGCATATTTGGAGGGATGCAAATCCTTTTTTTGTTGTTCCCACATCTCTGAGGCAGGAGAAAATATTTATACAATCACTCTGAAAATCTCCATGATAGGAACATCTTATTCAGTGTTGTAGTTATTTGATATGAACATTCTGCAGGAGAGGCATTCTCTGCATAGCAGATGTACATATTAAATCACAACACTCTATTGGTGGCAGACATAAGCATAGTCAAGTACCAGCAATCTGTCTGTCTGTCTGCTATGCTGTGAAAAAAATAATGGATTCATTAATTAATTTCTTTTTGTTAATCTTGCAACCTGGGCACAACTGGAATAACTCTTGTAACAGATCTAAAGTCACTATGGTTGTGCAGGCTAAAAGCAGTCAGCCTCTTTCTTCCCTGGGAATACCTGGAGACAGTGACCCTTGATCTGGCTTCCATCTTGAGGTGTAGCATCACCAGAAACCCGTGAATTAGAGCATTAGTCCACTTAGTTTGTGAGCACCCTAGGGCAGAGATTGTGGTGCAGATTCTCTCCTCCAGCTCTGGCCGCTGTGCATTGCGGGAAGTACAAAGTGGTGGAATCTGGCACTAATTAGTTGAGAATTTGTCTGATGCAGGGGAACTTTCCAGTATAAAGTGATATAGCTGGGTCCTTTGCCAACTGCAAGGAGGTAGAGGGAGGGGAGGAGATGAAGCATTGGGGGCAGGGATCAGCCTCCCTGTGCTACACCACTTCACAACCAGCATATTGTACCACAGAGACGCAGCTAGGTGACATAAATTGGAGCTGTTCCTCAAGTACCCTAAGAGCTTTGGGTCTGGTCCTACATAACGGACTTAAGCTATAGCCTTTAGAGGCAGGATGGGAAAATCTTGTTTCCCCCATGCCCATGTTTAACTCCTCTGAAGAGTTGGCTGAGCCAGTTCAGATAAAATAAGAACCTACCAAGTCTTTGTCCAAAACTATAACAAAATGAACCAAACATTTTGAGGTTTTAAAAAGCATTAATAATCCCCCCCCCCCACACACACACATTATTTCATTTGTATGCAGCTGTGCCATGGCAGGATAGGAATAATTCCACTGACTATGAACACAGGTTAAATAACATGTCCAAGGTCACCCACAGAGTCAGTATTAGAGCTGGAATTAGACCCAAGATCTCCTGGTTCCCAGTCCTGTGCCACCTTTCTGCCTGCTTGTATTCATTGTCTGCATGCACAAGTCATTCTCTTGGAACCATATGCAATCACTATGCACATGCACATAGGCAATGGGTGTGTGTGTGAAACTGACCCTCTGTAGATAAATATTCATAATTTTTGGTATAACAGGCAGGCCCACCACCTTGTAAACCAATACTGAGAAACAGAACCCAGTGGTCAGGCTTTTCAAAAGTGACTAGTGATTTTGGGTGTTCCAATTTTTGTGTGCCCAACCTGATGCACTTTAAAATGACACAATTTGTAGAAAGTGCTGAGAACTTGCCCTCCAGAGATCAGGCCCAAAATCGATAGCTACTTTGGCCAGTTTTGGCCAGTATGTGAATACCACCCTGTGAAAATAGTCTTGCACATCAGGTTCTCCTCAATGTTCAATAAAAGCAATATTTTTTTCCCAGTAGTGACAAGAAAAGAGAACTTAGGGTGTGTGGCAGCAAAAGCCTTTTGGGGGCCCAGTGTGCTACTGGCGGCTCAAGGTAATTTTTGGGTAACGTCACCTATAAGTGTCAGTGATAGTAATCAAAGGTGGTGGGGGGGAATATTGTCTGTTAGACCTGCATTTCAAAGTAACAGACCTACAACTTCAAAGGATGTGTGTGTGTGCGCGAGGGATATAAAAGGGGTGACTTGTCTACCAAGGACAAGATTTAAAACATTCCTGAAGCCTAAAATTAGACTCCTCAAACCACAGGGAGACTCCTACCTGATCTTTTAAAAAATGCTGAGCACCCTGTTGACCTGAGTGGGAGCTGCTGGGTGCTCAGCACTTCTGAAAATCAGGCAGATACCTGTAAATGAATTTAGGAGGCTCCTGATGGCTGCTTTTTTGGGTTAATCTTGGCCAAAAGAACCAATCTGTTTTGGTTCTTTGCCCTTTAGTTGGAATATTCTATTTGATGTTAACACCCACCCACCACTCAAACATTTTTGCATTGCAAGCTGTCCTTCCTGCCTTACTATTGTTACAGTCCTTTACTGGAAGCTAAAGTCTAATTTAACATCATCATAAGCACCACCTACATGTAACTTTAAGGAATCAGATATTACAGCTGGAAAGTCTGAGATCCGTTTTGTCACTGCACTACTCTCATTGCACGAAAAATGCGCACACAGCTCTCTTTCTAAAGGTTGCCAGCAAGCAGTGGGAGGGTGAGACAGCAAGGGAAAAGTGTTTTTTGTTTCTGTTTTTCTCCAAAAAGAAAGAAGGTCAATTACTTTAGGAAACTAAAACCATTCGGCAATTAGAAGAATTATTTTCTTCCTCTTCAATGATTAGAGAATTCTGCAAGCGAACGTTAATACTACTAACTGCAAGAAGCAGTAGAGATGGCCTGAAGAATACTTATTATCTGGTAAATAATGTAATGGGCAAGGTAGATGATGTGATACTTTTTGTTGTACCAACAAATACATTATAACACAGAGGGTTTTAGACTGAGCAAGTCAGTTCTTCTAGTGCAATTATTCTACCGGAGCTATTAAAAGACATGACTGTAGTGGAGACATAACATCCTACTGTTATTTCTAGATCATCTCAGTTATTATATTTCTTAATGCTGTACTCATCTAGGATATGGGGGAATGTGAATATTGGGCTAATTCTTACCTGGGCCTTGATACATAACAATTGTAAACAAATATAAACTGAATTCAAGGTGGAAAAAAGACAAATTATCATGTGGAAAATCTTTCGTTTTCCTGCCTGACCAAAGAAACTACGCGATGCCCAATAATGCAGCTTCACTGGAGAGGGTCTTGTGCTAATTCTACAGCCTGCCTAGAATTCAGAAACTTTCCTAAGTTTTATTGTTCTTTGGTGACTAGACCCTCATAGGATTCAGTAACAGAAGAAATAAAAAAGTTTTCCATGACAACCTTCATTTTCCTGTGAGGTATTGCTTAATTAGCCCCTCCCCCCAGCTTCTACCTTGTGTCAGTCCAATTTTGTATCATCCAGCTAACACTAATGGAGGATAGAATCTCAGATATCAGTTACAGAACAGACCTAATAGATTGTGCAGTCTCTTAGCCTACCAATACAGGGTTGCTCTCTATGGAATATTTTACAGTATTTTGTCCAATCTAGTCTCAAAAGTTCTGTGAGCTGGGGATTCCTTTACATTCCTTGGGAGGCTATTTCCACAACCCAATACATCTGGTGGGAAGATTTTCCTGATACTCAGCATCAATGTTCCATGTATACTATCCTAATTGATTCCTGTCCGCATTGCAAATATTACCAAACTGTTTTCATATTCCTCCTTTGACAGCTCTCAGTCAAAGCTATATAGACATATTTTATTTTTTTTAAATCTCTTATCATAAGTCATTTCCACCAGCTGCTGGACTTCTTCAGTTTTCTCCTATTCTTCTGGTAATATGGTACCCAGAACTGAATACAACATTCCATGTGAGGACATACTAGAATTGTATCAAAGTGGACCATCCTTCTTAACATCTCTGCATCATGTCAAGATGCCTGTATGTGGGCAAATGAAAATTGCATTGCCCTTCATTACAGCCATGTCACATTGCAAATATATCTGATTTGCCACTACAACTTCTAGGTCTCCTTCAGCACTACTGCTCTCCAAGTTTTTCCCTCTCATTGAGGATATGCATTGGATTGTTTTCCCACCCGAGATTTTTCCAAGATGATTATCATTTTGTTGTGCTTTTGTCCACCTTTTTAATCTTTCTGGGGCCCTTTGTGGCTGCTACTCTTCATTTAACAACACCTGAGAAATGCATTCATGTAATTTCACTCCTTCTTCCAGATCATCTATGAAAATATTAAATAAGGCTAGATCTAACACTGATTCCTGCGGTACCTGACTGGATAGTAGCCCTCCAAACCCATCCTTTTAGCTAGTTTTTAGTCCAGATATCTGGAAAAGAAGTTCAAATAATTCCTTCCAGTGTACATAACCTTGCATTTGCCAACACTGACAGTCTCCATGGAGCACGTCTCTGCAATGAACAGTAAGGGCTCATAATAGTGTGTGACATGCCTTTCTTAATTGGAACTCCTACTAGAATGTGCTCTACAGTCTGAGCCATGGCACCAGCTGCTTCTTTCTTCATCTTGAAGATGAAATGATAACATGCTGAAAAGTACTCTAATTAAGACCTACACCATGCTATCCAATGGCTTGCAATGTTGTGCTTGTCATTCAGTAGCTTTACAGGCTATGAATACTCAGTGGTGTACTCAGGAACAAACACCAGTGAGGAGTAGCCAGCAACTTCCGAGGCATTGGACACTCCTCTGTGACCTTGTCTACGGTAGCCTTTTCCTTCCCAAAATTTCACACTGTTGTTACCACCAGTTTAGGTTCACTGGTGGTAGCAACAGCAGGAATGCTAATGGAGAGAGGGCTCTAATGGCCAGTGGTGTTTTTACCACCATGTCGTATCCCTTCTCAAAGCAGGTCTAAACAATATTTATAGTAAAAAGGGTGGTGGCCAGGGGTATCTTGTCTAGCATAGTTATTGATGCTAACAATGGGGAAAAGACAAGAGTGAACAAAACCTAAAACAGCTGGTTTGTTTCTACCAGTCCTAACCCTGTTTTCTGAGCTCACATGTCCTCCCTATAGATTATTAAAATAGTTTGAATGCTAAAGGGAGCAATTTTAGCCACTGGTTAGATGGTTGCTTCAAGACCTTTCATCAGGCAGTGCTTGTACTTCTCCACTTTTGATCACAAGATATTCTAAAAAGGCAATAAACTCTGTGAGACTGATACCACCTGTACATTTCTGCATCTTGCATCGAAATTTCCAGGGTGTTTGTCAACCTCTGGGTCATCATCCTAAACTGTGAATTCACCAAGAATGTACATTTATGTCAATTGGAGTTCATTTTCATGTTTTTTTCTGACTGGGTAAATTCCTCAGATGCCACAATAGTGGAATCACCAGTAGGCAGGGGAGTGGGTGGAAGGACATGGAAAAAACCCACTAGATGGCAGAAAGGTCCCTATTGTTGAAAATTAAAAACAATAATAATAAATCGAAATGTTCTTTCTCTCACCGCTAATCATGTCTCCTAATACGATCTTTCACAATATGAATGCAATCTGACAAATCAGAAAAAATGCCCCAAACAAATACTTATTCAGAATAGATAAGATTCGTTAGGCATGATTCTGTCCATGTATAGATAGATTGCTTTGTCCCATTCATTATTTAGTTGACATCCTATTTTTTGAAACTTCTCCAATATTAGACTTCTTCAATGAAGGGAAAAAACTTGTTTTCCAAAATAAACATTGTAAAGATACCAAACAATGGATTTTTCACAGTCATTATTTCATAGGACCTTTTGTAATTAATGTTATTACTGATGCAAAATTCTTTCTTGTGCTGTTTCTCTTTAGTAGATGGAGATCAGGTGTGATAGATCGCAAAGGTTCTGATGCAAAGTCAATGGATAGACTCCTATGCTAAGATACTCGACAGTAATTAAGTGCCTAATGCCCATTGAAATCTGGGCCATAGTGACTTCACGAGACTTTGAATCAGGCCCTGAAGCAGCAACACGCAACAAAGAGAAAAATCTGGACCCATTATTTTAGGTAACTACTATACAAGAATTTTACTTCTAAAGGTATGTCTACACTACCTGCCGGATCGGCGGGTAGTGATCGATCCCCAATTGCTCTGCCATTGAGTCCGGAATTCCACCACGGCGAGAGGCGGAAGCGGAGTCAACGGGGGAGCGGCAGCCATCGATCCCGCGTCGTGAGGACGCAAAGTAAGTGATTCTAAGTCGATCTAAGATACATTGACTTCAGCTATGCTATTCTCGTAACTGAAGTTGCGTATCTTAGATTGCCCCCCCCCCCCAGTGTAGACCAGGCCTAAGAATAATGTTCAAAGTGCAGTAATGCTACAGTATATATGGTAAAGCACAGTTTGTTTTGATAATAGAATTAAAAATACAAGTTGGTTAAAATGAAAGACTTTTTGAGATATATTTCTCAGAAACAGGGATATGTTTAACTAAAAATATAATTAGGTTAATCTGAACAAAAACTTGTACTTTTATATTTACACTGTACCCATGCTAGATAGATGCTATAGTCCATTGACAATTTACACAGAATAAATGTGGTTGATTTGGATACTGAATACTGGGAATATGAGAAATAGTTGTAAATGTTTATTCTTATACAATTCAAATTTGCAGAAAGTACTTTGAAATAGTAGAAATTTCACTAAATTTTTCTTCCTTCTCAAAATCTACAACTAAAATTTCATGTGGAAAATGTGATTTTGAATTTTTCACATCTTGATGAAAATCATAGAATCATAGGACTGGAAGGAACCTCGAGAGATCATCTAGTTCAGTCCCCTTCACTCATGGCAGGACTACATAATAACTAGGCCATTCCTGATATGTGTTTCTTTAACCTGAACTTAAACACCTCTAGTAACAGAGGTTCCACAACCTCCCTAGGCAATTTGTACCAGTATTTAACAACTCTGACAGTTCAGAAGTTTTTTCTAATATTCAGCCTAAAACTCCCTTGCTGCAATTTAAGCCTATTGCTTCTTGTCCTATCCTCAGAGGTTAATAAGAACAATTTTTCACCCCTTTCCTTGTAACAACCTTTTATGTCCTTGAAAATTGTTATCATGTCCCTCCTCAGTCTTCTCTTCTCCAGGCTATACAAACCCAATTTTTTCAATCTTTCCTTATAGGTCATGTTTTCTAGACCTTTAATCATTTTTGTTGCTCTTCTCTGGACTGTCTCCAATTTGTCCACATATTTCCTGAAATGCGGTGCCCAGAACTGGACACAGTACTCCAGGTGAGGCCTTATCAGCATGGAGTAGAGCGGAAGAATTACTTCTCATGTCTTACTTACAACACACCTTCTAATATATCCCAGAATGATGTTTGCTTTTTTGAAAAAGTGTTACACTGTTGACTCATATTTAGCTTGTGATCCACTACAAGAGAACCTCAGAGTTACAAATGCCGGAGTTATGAACTGACCAGTCAACCACATACCTCATTCGGAACTGGAAATACACAATCAGGCAGCAGCAGAGACAAAAATAATAATAAAAATGGCAAGCATAGTACAGTACTGTGTTAAATGTAAACTACTAAAAAAATAAAGAGAACCCAGCATTTTTCTTCTGCATAGTAAAGTTTCAAAGTCAATGTTCAGCTGCAAACTTTTGAAAGAACAACCATAATGTTTTGTTCAGAGTTATAAACATTTCAGCGTTATGAACAACGTCCATTCTTGAAGTGTTCATAACTCTGAGGTTCTACTATATGACCCCTAGACCCCTTTCCAAAGCAATCCTTCCTAGGCAGTCATTTCCCATTTTGTATGTGTGCAATTGATACTCCCAAGGGAACTCTCCCCCACAAAAATTAAAAATGTGGCACCAAAAAAAAAAAAAAAAATTCTACACATTTTAAAATTCTGCAAATGTATATTTGTCAATACATAAATGTAGAGGCTCAAGCATGGCAGTGGAGAGCACAGGCCACTGGCTACACGGAGGTGGGAGATCATCCTGCAGTTTCCCTCCCCGGACAGGGACCCAGCGGTGAGGCTTCTCCCAACCCATGACACAGCGCGAGGGCTGGGGCTGCCCCAGAAACACTCTGGGACTCTGCCCCTGTGTGCCAGGTGCACCAGGTGTAGGCAGGTAGGCTCAGCCTTGCAGGATCCAAGTGTGGAGGGGCTTAGTGTGGGAGGATCAAGGTGTGGGGTGAGAAGGTACTGTCTGTGGCAATCTGGGTGTGGGTGGCTCAGTGGGGGATCTGGATGCACATTGGCTTGTTAGGGGGTTCCAGGTGCAGGGGCAATGGGACTGTGCAGGGGAGCCCAGGTGAAAGTGGTTGGGACTCAGCAGGGGTGTGTGTGTCGGGGTGTCGGGGAGTCTGAGTGTTGGGGTGTGTATGCTGGAGGAGTGGGGCTTGGTAGGATGGGGGTCCTGATGCCAGTGGTCCAGGTGCATAGGGGTTGGAGCTCACCGGGGTTGGAGTTTGAGTGCAGGGGGTGGTTTGGGTGCAAGGATGGGGGGTATGGATGCAGGGGGTGGGACTCTGTGGGGGTCTATATGCAGGGGGTGGGGCTTGACAGAGAGGACCAGGTGTGGGGGGAGGGGACTCCAGATGTAGGGGGTAAAGCTCAGTGGGTTGGAGATTTGGGTGCGGGGGGCTCTGGGTGTGTGTGAGAGTCCAGATGTATGGGGCTTGGGTGGATGAAGGATCAGCTCACTGTATAAGGACCCCTCACCCTGCAGCTGAGGAGCAATGGGGGCAGGAAGTGGGGGAGGGAGGGGTTCGAGCCAGGGGAGGTTTCTGGGGGTGGGTCTGACCTGGCCCCAGCTGCTTTGTGTGGGGGAAGTGCACTCCAATCCCACCCCCAGCCAGCCTATCCTATCCAGGGCTAGCAGCTGAGCATGCACAGGGAAGGAGCCACTATTTGGTCCCCAGCCCCTCCCGCAGAGATTTTCCTCTCTGCAGGCTGCTCCAGGCACCAGAAACAATACTCCCACATTGCTAGGGAGGGGAACATGACCACTTTTGCTTCCCCATCAGAAAGTCATTTTTTTGTGGGGAAGCAAAGAAATCTGCAGAGGTCAGGAATTCTGCGCATGCTCAGTGGACAGATTCCTCCCAGGAGTAAATTGAGTGTTCCTTCTTGAGTGGAGTGCTTTGCATTTGTTCTTATTCAGACCAGTTTGTCCAGATCATTTTCAATTTTAATCCTATCCTCCAAAGCACTTGTAAACCCTCCCAACTTGATATAATCCACAAACTTGTTAAGGTTATTCTCTGCCATTATCTAAACCACTGATGAAATTATTGAACAAAACCAGACCCAGGATTGATCCTTGCAGGACCCCACTCAGTATGCCCTTCCAGCTTGACTGTGCACCATTAATAACTACTCTCTGGGAGTGGTTTTCCAATCAGTTATGCACCCATGTTAAAGTAACTTCATCTAGGCTGTATTTCCCAAGTTTGTTTATGAGAATGTAATGTGAGACAGTAGCAAAAGCCTTACTAAAGTCATGATCTACCACATCTACCGCTTCCCCTGTATCCACAAGACTTGTTACCCTGTCGAAGAAAGCTATCATGTTGGTTTGACATGATTTGTTCTTGACAAATCCATGCTGTTATTTATCACCTTATTATCTTCAATGTGTTTGCAAATTGCTTGATTATTTTCTCCATTATCTTTCCAGGTACTGAAGTTAAACTGTAATTCCCTGAGTTGTACTTATTTCCCTTTTTATAGATTGGCACTATATTTGCCCTCTTCCAGTCCTCTGGAATCTCTCCCATCTTTCATTGTTCATGAGTTTTTGAAGATAATCGCTAATGGCTAAGATATGTTCTCAGTCAGCTCCTTGAGTATTCTAGGATGCATTTCATCAGGCCCTGGCAACTTGAAAACATCTAACTTGACAAAGTAATTTTTAACTTGTTCTTTCTCTATTTTAGCCTCAGATCCCACCTCATTTTCACTGGCGTTCACTATAAAGATGTCCAATCGTTACTAACCTGTTAAGTGAAAACTGAAACAAAAAAGTCATTTAGCACTTCTGCCAATACCACATTTTCTGTTACTGTCTTTTCCGCCTCATTGAGTATCGGGCTTACTTGGTCTTCCTCTTGCTTCTAATTGTTAACCTTTATGTCTCTAGCTAGTTTAATCTCATTTTGTGTGTTGGCCTTTTTAATTTTGTCCCTATATGTTTGTGTTGTTTGTTTATATTCATCCTTTACAATTTGATCTACTTTCCACCTTTGCAGGACTCTTTTTTTTTTTTTTTTTTTTGAGTTTCAGATCATTGAAGATCCCCTCATAAAGGCAGGGTGGTTTCTTGCCATCCTTCCTATCTTTCCTAGGCAGTGGGATAATTTGCTCTTGTGCCCTTAATAATGTCTCTTTGAAAAACTGCCAACTCTCTTGAACTGCTTTTACACTTAGACTTGCTTCCCATAGAATCTTACCTAACAGCTCCCTGAGTTTGTTAAAGTCTGCTATCTTGAAACCCATTATATTTATTCTGCTGTTTTCCCTCCTACCATTCCTTAGATTCGTGACCTCTATCATTTCATGATCTAACTTTCACCAAAACTACCTTCCACTTTCCACACTCAACCAGTTCCTCCCTATTTGTCAGAATCAAATCTAGAAAAGCCTCTCCCCTAGTTGCTTTCTCCATCTTCTAAAATAAAAAATCATCGCCAATGCAGTCCAAACACTTGTTGGATAATCTGTGTCTTTCGGTATTATTTTCCCACAGATGTCTGGGTAGTTGAAGTCCCCCAGGTCATAAAGTCATGTTTGGTCTCTTCTGATATTTTGTTTAAAAAAAATCAGAATGCCAGGAATTGAAAAGTTGGCCAGAATGAACTTGTGAAAATATTCATGTAACTTTTCACAAAAAGATTGTCACCAATTTTTCCCAGCACTGATGAATTCACCACATACAATGGATGGGCCGTGAAACAAAAATTTGCATTTGTTGAAGTGTGTGATTGATTTCACAAAATATAATTTTATGTCGGGTACGTTTTAAGAACTAGCTAATAAATAAGGTCCCAATCCTGCAATGTACACTGTTAATGAAGGAACTCTGCACCAGTGCAGAGCCCCATTGAAGTCAGTGGGACAAGGTATGGACACAGGGGTCCACCACATTTCAGGATGGGGACCTGAGTTCTGATTTATATGTCATAATTGATTACCTACATGTCAGCATCTTGGGTCAGTCAAATTTCATTTTTTTTTCACAGTATCTCTTTATAAACACTCTGGACCTGATTATGTTTTCACTCCAATTTTGCACTAATTAACTCCATTGACTTCTGATTTACAATAGAGGAAGCAAGATTAGAAACAGGCCAATAGACACTATTGCATTTGTAGTCTGACACTCAAGATAATACAAGGACCCATATAGGTTTTCAAGCATTAACTAATATATTTATTAATGTTGATGCAGCTGGCCAGAAATTCTAATAAACTCCAGCATAGGTGCTTGATATTAAGGGAATATTGTTGATGTTCCTTAATATATGAGACATGCACTTAAATTCACCTTGTGCTGCTAATAAAATCTTCAACAAAACATTGCTATGCATAGGTTCAGAGGCAATCAGCATAATTTTGAATGGAATATGCAATATGAATGAGTCATTAAGATTTCAATCTTTAATACTTTGAAGGGGGGGGGAGAGCCCAATTATATAATGCTGGTGGCAATAAATAGTTTATTTTGCTTATGCTGTGATATTCAATGACCTTAAGCGATAAAAATCCCTCAGAGTTTCCATTCTCTCCCTTTCCCAACCAGCTGCTCTCTTTACATGTTCCATTCATAGTGCTTTTGCATGAAGCAGCAAGCTTGCACACGCCACGGTTTTTATTCGTTTTTTTTCCCAGAGCTCTGGATTAGGATTAAACGTTCTGAAAACCACATTATACTGAATTTTCAGAAGGAAGTGGGAGGGAGAAATAGTGGCCAGGGTCATGGACACATTTCTCTCTCTCTAGTGAAGTCAATGGGAGTTTTGCCTCTGATTTGAGTAAGAGTATTATGGCCTAACACCTAGCTCTTATATAGCGGTTCATATCAGTAGATCTCAAAACTCTTTACAAAGGAGATTGGTATGATTATCCCCTTTAACAAATGGAGAAACTGAGGCCCTGGAGAAGTGACTTGCCCAAGACTCAGCAAGAGCATTGCTATTGGCAGAGCAGAGACTCAGGTCTCCAGAGTCCTAGTCCAGTGCACTATCCAGGGGGCCACACTGCCTCTATTGATGTCTCTTGGGACTACTCATGGTAGTAAAGTTAAACATATGCTTAAGTGTTTGCAGGGTCAGAGCCTTAGTGTATTCTTTACTGAATTTTTGTTTTAAAGGTATTTCTGAGAGATTGTGGTCTCCTGCTCATATCCCAGGACAGGAAGTCAGAACACTTGGGTTTTGATGGTGATTCTGCCATTGACTTGCTGTATCGCCTTAGGTAAGAGAGCTAAGATTTCCGTGCCTCAGTCTACCCACCTGTAAAATGAGTATATTAATACCTCTCTCTCTCTCTCTGTCAGCTATGGGGGGAGGGATAGTTCAGTGGTTTGAGCATTGGCCTGCTAAACCCAGGGTTGTGTGCTCAATCCTTGAGAGGGCCATTTAAGGATCTGGGGCAAAATCAGTACTTGGTCCTGCTAGTGAAGGCAGGGGGCTGGACTCAATGATCTTTCAAGGTCCCTTCCAGTTCTAGGAGATAGGATATCTCCATTAATTTAATTTAATGTTGTGAGAATTAATGAATGCTTGTAAAGCCCTTTGAGTTCCTCCACTGGAAGGTGCTGCTTCAAAGTGTTGTTAGTTGTTTGAGCTAAATTAATTCTTCCTTAATTCTCAGTAGTAGTAATAGTAAAAAATCTTTCATGCTGTGCTATATATTTGCACAGAGTTTTTTTTCCAGATGAAGAGTGACTGAAAGGAATGAGACTGTTAGCTTGAGAGTTAATGGGACTAAAGTCCATTAGAGTTTTGCATGACTAAGGAATTCAGGATTGTGCTAAATGTAAATGCTGTCTGACACCTCATTCAAAGAAACATCTTTGGTATCCACAAAGGAAATTAGTAGCCGATGAAAGCCTATTTTTAATTATGCTGGAACAAAAAATATAACTACTTTAACGAGTTTTTTCCTTCCTAATTTCTTTTTAAGTCCTTACAGATATTTATCGTTTTTGAAAGAATACTAAAAAAAAAAAAACCCGTATGTCTTTTAGCAGAGTAACATTTACTTATTCTCTCTTCATTTCATTATTTTCAATACATATGATGCAACATGACGAAAATCCATTGGGATTTATACAGGGTGCTCTCTCTGATCTATCATATTACTATACTGTTCAAGTAGCACATCAATAATTTCTGTAACCATAAACATATATTTTCCTTTGATCTTCTTGCTCCAGGGCTGATCCAAAGCCTATTGGGAAGCTTTCCATTGACTTGGATCAAGCCCTCAGTCTTGCAATGATAATTTGTCATCATTTTCATATTTACTTGGACAGTGTGATATAAACTAAATTTGAGTTGCTCTTTCTAAAGAATAAGGTATTTGTTAGCTAAATGTGTATGCCAGCAGGTCAATACACAGATAATTAAAAAGGAGCATCGTGTTTAGAGCACGGAACTGGGAGCCATGGCTGTTGGGTACTATTCCTGGCCCTTACACTGGCTTGGTGCTTGATCTTGTGGAAATCTTTGTGCATTGGCTTCTCATCTGTAAAATGGGTGTGTGTGTGTGTGTATATATATATATATATATGTATCCACCTCACAGGAATTTTGCAAGGTCTAACAAACAAATTAGTTCTTGAAAAATAGAATCAAGTGTTATACCACAAAAACAACAAGGAGTCCGGTGGCACCTTAAAGACTAACAGATTTATTTGGGCATAGAGCAAAT
Source organism: Trachemys scripta elegans (assembly GCF_013100865.1). Lineage (NCBI taxonomy): Eukaryota > Metazoa > Chordata > Testudines > Emydidae > Trachemys > Trachemys scripta. Next base: position 37,219,285 of record NC_048300.1, read on the forward strand.
AAATCTGTTAGTCTTTAAGGTGCCACCGGACTCCTTGTTGTTTTTATGGATACAGACTAACACGGCTACCCCTCTGATACTTGACACCATGCAAAGTGTTATATCAGACATATATTGTTAAAGACTAATAATTTGCATTGTTCTTTACTGTCTGTAATAGTAGTTACTAGGGCTAGTTGATACTGACTTTGTAAAAGTTAAAGAAAGAAATTTAAAGGAACAATAAAAGATCTTCAGAAATCAAACCAATCTCACAGTAATGTGATTGGTAGAAAAGGGAAAACAAAGTATTATAGTTAGAATGTTTTTAGGCAAATTGGAATTATTTGCGTGTGCAAATATATTGGTTAACATTAGGTGCCCAGTTAGGTACATAAATATATTGAATACAGGTTTAAGTATATGGCCATGCCTTTATTTCACCCACTTATTTTGGCACTCTCATTTAGGTGTCTTATAAATTAGACTCTTACCTAATAACCTAATTCATTTTTATCGTCTCGAGTGCCACCTTTTGAAAGTAGAACAGTGCCCTGCATTTGAAATTCCATGCTCAACAAGTAGGTCCACAATTTCTTGTTGGCATGAAATAGTGATGCATCTTTCTGAAAATGTACCCCAAATGATTCCATAGGAAATTAGCATGTTTCTGGGAACAGCTTACTTTGAAAACAAAATGAGAAAACTCTCTCTTTTTGATGCTCTTGTGCAATTAATGTGCTATTCACTGTACATCCAGCTTTTCTTTTGCTGGTTGCCAGTGTGCATCAAGATTCAGGCACACAGCAAAGAAATGCAAACATTCAAAACAACCAGCAAAGAGAAGTGGCCTATTTCAAAAGAGCAGAAGAGCACTAAAATAAAAAAAAAAGGGAACACACCTGGACATATCCTTTTTTTGTTCCACAGACAGAACCAATGAAGTGGTTTGGGAGAGAGATTTTATTCCCCCCAGGGAGTGAACAGAGATTGTCATAAGGCACAGAGAGAGAGAGAGAGTCAGTGAGTGAGTGAGAGAGAGAGAGAGCGAGAGCGCACAGCGCTGCTGTTTCATGCAGAGGACTGTGACAGCTGAATTGCGCTGATACAGCCTTTTCTTTATCTGAAACAATTGCTTGGGCAAGAACAGCATGAGACTTCATGAAATGTTTTTGAACTCGGATTCCTGATAGGAGAGCATTACATAACTCTGTCTTTGTGAATGCTGGCAACCGGGAACATACAGAAAGACACAGCCAGAAGCACTGCACTCAGCTGCCTTTTTCTTTCTTCCTTTTTTAAAAATCTGAGCCAAGCATTAAACAGACAAGCCTATCTTCTCCCTCCCCCTGCCCTCCCCCACAAGCCCCCAACAGAAGCCTGGTTTTCATCACAGATTAATAAATGACGCTCTCCATCATTTTAATATGCTTCCCACAGCCTTTTGCTAAGGAATTAACGATGCTCCAATTCAACATTGCCATGGTGCATGAAATGTCTTTGGATGTCTGTTCACTTGAAGAAGTGCTGGGGAGCAGGGACTTTGCAAGCGTGTCTGCCTCCTAAAACTTTGGGTTGTGGTTTTGATTCAGCCACAAAACTGTGGGGGAGCCTTGCTATGACTGTTTTTATAAAACTGAAGGAAATAAAGTCAATGTTGTATATTTCACTGTCTCCTGAAGTGATTATTTGTGCCATTAGCTGTTAAGGAAATGTGCCTAAGTGCTTAGGAATTCTAATTAAGCAGGCTCAGCTGGAGTGAATAGCTGGAGGATTTCACAATGCTTTTTTGAAATCATATGCAGTCCAAGCAACCAGGGGAATTCTCTAAACGTTGGAGCTTTATCCTGGTGGACATGTCTATTCATCTCTTATTTGTTTGTTTTTAAATCAGTGGCTTTTTCAGCCTGTATCATTTCACAATCCTGCTTTGGTTTGTTCCTCTTTTTACTTTTTCTTCCATCTGCTTTTAGAAAAGCTGCAGTCTCAGCCCAACAGGCAGCATGCTTTTTAGGTTTGTGGGAGAGGAGTTCATGGGGCTAAACTCCATTGAAGTCAGCTCTGATGGTGTGCTGCATGATTACATCCGGGATGAATTTAGCCCATCGCCTTTACCACAAGGGGCCATATACTGCCCTCATGTATTGTACATGCACGCAGCCCCACTGCGCCCTTCTGGATGTAATTAAGAGAATGTGATCCATGGGAATGCAATATAGTAAAAGCAAATATTTAAAAAATTCTGCCATTGTACAGTATTGGCTGGGTGGTATGTGTACTACGCAGAAAACAAGCTAAAACTTATCTGCCTTTTGTAACTCTTTAACTTTCTGTTTTCATGGCAAACACTTTTATTCTGCTTTTCACAGATGCCAATGTTCCCTGTCTGTTTAATCTGCCATCACCATGGTATCTGAGAGCTAACAAAAGTTACTTTAACAGAGCAGCAATTTGAGGGGCTGTATTCTCTGTCCTTTCCTTGTTTACTGTGCTGGAGGGGCTCTTGGGTCCTTTCATTTTACCTCCGTTTTTTCTTTTCTTCTTCTATCTTCAGGGAAGGGAAACCGAACTATTCTTATACTGAGGGGAAAAGATTGGAAAACAGGAGGGTTGTACTTACTTTAAACATACACAGATCCCTTTTCAGACTGATGGTTTGTGGAAGGGAGATTCAGAGCTGTGAGTCAGCTGCCAAGAAGGCCTGATTTCCCCTCCACCCACTCCTATGAGTCTCACTCTTGGCAATGATCACTGATGACCACAGCTGTCATGCTAGGTCATGGAAAGCTGTCAAGTGAGGTAGCACGTAAGATATGGAACTCAGTCCAGAAGAACAGGCTCAGGGTCTTAAATTGGATCTGATATCAGGTAATGAGCCAGTACACCACTCTGAACAGCGTTAGGCTGGTGTCATCTTGTCAACCTGTTTTCCTCAGAAGATGAACAGCCAGATGTGGGGCCACCTGAAGCTTCTTCATGGTTGCTATGATCCCGAAGTATGCAGGCACACACAGTGCCTAGTGGTGCAATTGACAGAAAGTACTCTTAACTAGCTGATGGTGCTAGAAAGCATTCCTCGTCACTGGTGTCCTGTAGGTATGTAGGAGTAGTAAAGGGGCCAGAAGAATCCCAATACTACTTACCACGTTGAAGATCAAAACAACGGTATTCAGATGGTTGCAATAGTGTTATGTAAGCACAACCAACTCATCGAGCCATCGATTCTATTGAAGTATAGGACCGCAGGATTGCAGTCTCAGATTCTGAAAACAACGGGTTGAAGTTTGTATGGTTTCCCAGGACATAACTTCTATTTTGAGAGGCATATTTTCTGTTAAGTATAGTAGCATTCTGTAAAGCCTCACCTATTCAGTGCTGTGTGTAGAGATATGAGATGGGGATGAGGAGACAGCGTTCTGTTCAAATCTATTCTATAGGGTTTCTTATACCACACTAATCACCGTACCATCTGAGCTCCTTCCAGCAGTGCATTAACAATGCCACTTACTTGTTTTCTCTTCCTCTCCCCAGGAGGAGAAGTGTATGCAGTGGAGTGTTTTGTTTGGGGCTTTTTTAAACAATATATAACACTGACAATACATACATTTGTTAGAGAAGGCAAGGTTAAAGAATCATAGAAATGTAGGGCTAGAAGGGACCTTGAGCAATCAAAGCACCTGTGCTGAGGCAGGACCAAGTAAACCTGGACCATCCCTCACAGGTGTTTGTCCAACCTGTTCTTAAAGAACTCCAGTGATGGGGATTCCACAGCCTCCCTTAGAAGCCTATTCCAGAGCTTAACTAGCTTTACAGCTAGGAAGTTTTTCCTCATGTCTAATCTAAATCTCCCTTGCTGCAGATTAGGCCCATTACTTCTTGTCCTATTTTCCGTGGACATGGAGGACAACTGATCACAGTTCTTTTTAATAACAGTCTTTAACATATTTGAAGACTATTATCAGGTCCCCCATCATTCTTCTTTTCTCAAGACAAAATATGCCCAGTTTTTTTAACCTTTCTTCATAGGTCAGGTTTTCTAAACCTTTTATCATGTTTGTTGCTCTCCTCTGGACCCTCTCTAATTTGTCCTCATTTTTCCTAAAGTGTGGTATTCACAATTGGACACAGTACTCCAGTTGAGGCCTCACCAGTGCTGCATAGAGTGGAACAATTACCACCTGTGGCTTACATACAACACTCTCTTAATACACCCCAGAATGATATTAGCCTAACTACATCACACTAAGGGCTGGTCCACACTAACCCCCCAGTTTGAACTAAGATACGCCACTTCAGCTACGTGAATAATGTAGCTGAAGTTGAAGTATCTTAGTTCGAACTACAAGGTACTTACCGTGGGTCCACACGCGGCAGGCAGGCTCCCCCGTCAACTCCGCGTACTCCTCTCACAGAGCAGGAGTACCGGTGTTGACGGTGAGCACTTCCGGGATCGATTTATCGCGTCTAGACAAGACGTGATAAATCGATCCCAGAAGATCGATTGCTTACCGCCGAACCCGGAGGTAAGCATAGACGTACCCTAACTGACTTATGTACAATTTGTGATCCACTACAACCCCCAAGTCTTCTTCAGCAGTACTACTAGCTATCCTGTTATTTCCCATTTTGTAATAGTGCATTTGAGTTTTCCTTACTAAGTGTAGGACTTTGCATTTGTCTTTACTGAATTTCGTCTTGTTTATTTCAGACCAATTCTTCAATTTCTGAAGGTCCTTTTGAATTCTAGTCCTGTTCTCCAAAGAGCTTGCAACCTCTTCCAGTTTGGTGTCAGCATACTCTCCACTCCATTATCCAAGTAATTAATTAAACTATTGAACTGTACTGGACCCAGGATTGACCCCTTGTTGCGGGATCCCATTAGATACATCTTCTCTCCATCTAGCCTAGTGTGGCCAATGCCATCTAGCCCAACAGTGGCCAATGCCAGGTGTCCTAGAGGGAATGAACAGAACTGGTAATCACCAAATGAACCATCCCCTGTTGTCCATTCCCAGCTTCTGGTAAAGGGAGGCTAGGGACACTATCCCTGCCCATCCTGGCTAATAACCATTGATGGACCCATCCTCCATGAATGTATCTAGTTCTTTTTTGAACTGTGTTATAGTCTTGGCCTTCACAACATCCTCTGACAATGAGTTCCACAGGTTTACTGTGTGTTGTGTGAAGAAATACTTCTTTTTGTTTGTTTTAAACCTGCTGCCTATTAATTTCATTTGGTGACCTCTAGGTCTTGTGTTATGAAAAGGAGTAAATAACACTTCTTTATTTACTTTCTCCACACCAGTCATGATTTTATAGACCTCTAGCATATCCCCCCTTCGTTATCTCTTTTCCAAGCTGAAAAATCCCAGTCTTATTAATCTCTCCTCAGATGGAAGCTGTTTCATATCCCTAATAATTTTGTTGCCCCTTTTCTGAACCTTTTCCAATTCCAATATTTTTTTTTGGAGATGGGATGACCACATCTGCACCCAGTATTCAAGATGTGGACATACCATGGATTTATATAGAGGCAATATGATATTTTCTGTCTTATCTATCACTTTTGTAATGATTCCCAACATTCTGTTCACTTTTTTGACTGCTGCTGCACATTGAGTGGATGTTTTCAGAGAACTATCCACAATGACTTCAAGATCTCTTTCTTGAGTGGTAACTGCTAATTTAGACCCCAGCATTTTATATGTATAGCTAGGATTATGTTTTCTGATGTGCATGACTTTGCCTTTAGCAACATTGAATTTCATCTGCCATTTTGTTGCCCTGCTCTGTGAAAAGTCTCCTGTAAAACAAGATTATATTCCAGTAAATTTTCTCTTTGGAGAAATTATATCCCAGAACACAAGACTAGGTGAAAGCTCCAGGAGCACCATTTGGACCAGCCTTACACAGGTGAAAGCCCATTTCTTTACATTCCAGCCTGGGGCAGGCAGGGCTAAGAAAGCCTTTACCATCACCACTGCAAAGTGGAGGTGGGGTGGGGAGTTAGAAATAAATAAAGAAGCAAATCCAAAAGCCCTACCTAAGGAAACCAGCATGGGGAAGAACAGGCATTAGATTAGAATGACAATTTAGCACACTCTGCCAAGGAAAGGCTTTCCAAAAAGCTGTAGAAATGGCTGTTTTCCCCTTGAATGTTCATTTGAATATCATCAGCACCTCAATTGTTTTCATATTCTGTTTTTTGTATTGTAATAGTGCACAGTTTTAAACCAATACAAGAAGGGTCTGACTAATTTTTAATAAATATTGCTGCCCGGCAACCTAGCTGTCCTCCAGCCCCAACTCATTCAGGTACAGTAAGTTTCGAGATTGCAACAGAAGCTGTTGTTAGGTTTCCCAGTGGGATACCATGGTTGCTTTATTTGTGCACAAGGCTTTTCATAACTGTCTCATGTTTGGGGCACTCAGGAATGAATATGCTTCCTCTCCATGAATAACTGCTGAATTCCCAGCGGGAGCCATAAAATATTTAAATAATGATGTTGTGATGTACAGTATCTCAAGATTTCAACCCTCAGAGTCCCTTAGCTATCTAAGCACACATTTATAATACAGCTTGATGACTGTACTCTCTGGCTACATATCAGTTGGTAGGCTGCATTTCCATCATTATAAATGCAGTTGCATCAAGTATAGTATGTTCTATTAATTAACAGAAATTACTGTATTTAAGAAAAAAACACAAAATCTCCCAAATATGGAAAAAAACCTGAATTGACTAAAGTCCCTCCTTTTTTCCCATCATTCACTTCTTGCCTTGTGGTCTAAAGTAAGTGAACAATGGGATATGATTGCTGAGAGAGAAGCCCTTCTGTATATCTATGGTACTTATATGGCTGGCATTACTATAGTATCTGAGCACCTCATAACCTCTTACATAGTCACATCACCCTTGTAAGGCAGGGAAGGGCTATTATTTGTACCATTTTACAGATGGGAACTGAGACACAGAGAGACTAAGTGACCTGCCTAAGGTTACATAGGGCAGACAGAGCAGAGACTTGAACCCAGGTCTTCCAAGTCCTAGACTAACCTAACAACTGGACAAACTTTCCTTTCTAGGGCAACCACTGTAATTGTCATAGGGTTGACTTGCCCTTTGAAAGTATTCATTTCAACAGAACTTGTTCTCTGAAAAGCCATACCTTTTGGGCCCTATTGGATACCCAAAGACCAAAATCCAATGTATCAGCTTTGGTCCTTCATCAGCCCAAAACTGTCAAGTCAGTTGGGGGTTTCAAACCATTGGGGTGGGGGAAGGCGGAGAGCCCAAGCAACGAAGGTGATAAGCAGGGAGAGGCTTTAATTCTCTAGTGGGTTCATGTTACGGTTACCACAAAGCTGTCAGTCAGCATGAAGTAGATTGGACTTCATGCCACATGATAGTAGAACATGAGCAGAAAATATCACACTAGAATTTTTATCTGTCCTTAGTGGGGTAGGTTCCAGTATCCAGGGTTGTTCTTGTAGCTCTAGGTGTGGCATCATTGAAGCACTGTGCCTCAGTTCATCAATGCTCTACTCTGATGTGGAATAGAATCATAGGACTGGAAGGGACTTTGAGAGGTCATCTAGTCAAGTCCCCTGCAATCATGGCAGGACTAAGTATTATCTAGATCATTCCTGACAGGTGTTTGTCTAATCTGCTCTTTAAAATCTCCAGTGACGGAGATTCCACAACCTCCCTAGGCAATTTATTCCAGTGCTTAACCATCCTGACAGTTAAGAAGTTTTTCCTAATGTCCAATCTAAACCTCCCTTGCTGCAGTTTAAGCCCATACTTCTTGTCCTATGCTCAGAGGTTAACAAGAACAATTTTTCTCCCTCCTGTTTGTAACAACCTTTTACGTACTTGAAAACTGTTATCATGTCCCCCCTCAGTCTTCTCCTTTCCAGACTAAACAAACCTAATGTTTTCAATCTTCCCTCACAGGACATGTTTTCTAGACCTTTAATCATTTTTGTCGCTCTTTTCTGAACTCTCTCCAATTTTCTGGACTTTCTCTCACATCTTTCCTGAAATGGGGTGCTCAGAACTGGACACAATACTCCAGTTGAGACCTAATCAGTGCAGAGTAGAGCAGAAGAATTACTTCTCGTGTCTTGCTTACAACAATCCCAGAATGATGTTTGCTTTTTTTTGCAATGGTGTTACACTGTTGACTCATATTTAACTTGTGGTCCTCTATGACCCCGCAGATCCTACTCCTTCCTAGGCAGTCATTTCCCATTTTGTATGTGTGCAACCGATTGTTCCTTCCTAAATGGAGTACTTTGCATTTGTCCTTATTGAATTTCATTTCCTTATTTACTTCAGACCATTTCTTCGGGTTGTCCAGATCATTTTGAATTTTAATCCTATCCTCCAAAGAATTTGCAACCCCTCCCAGCGTGGTATCTTCCGCAAATTTTATAAGTGTATTCTCTATCCCATTATCTAAAACATTGATGAAGATATTGAACAGAACCAGAGCCAGAACTGATCCCTGCGGGACCCCACTCATTATGTCCTTCCAGCATGTCTGTGAACCACTAACTATTCTCTGGGAATGGTTTTCCAACCAGTTATGCACCCACCTTATAGTAGCTCCATCAAGGTTGCATTTACCTAGTTTGTTTATGAGAAGGTCACTTGAGATAGTATCAAAAGCTTTACTAAAATCAAGATATAACACATCTACCACTTCCCCCTATCTACAAGACTTGTTACCCTGTCAAAGAAAGTGATCAGGTTGGTTTGACATGATTTGTTCTTGACAAATCCATGCTGACTGTTACTTATCACCTTATTATCTTCTAGATGTTTGCAAATTGATTGCTTAATTATTTGCTCCATTATTTTTCCAAGTATAGAAGTTAAACTGACTGGTCTGTAATTCCATGGGTTGTCCTTATTTCCCTTTTTATAGATTGACACTATATTTGCCCTTTTCCAGTCTTCTGGAATCTTTCCTGTCTTCCATGACTTTTCAAAGATAATCACTAATGGCTCAGATATCTCCTCAGTCAGCTCCTTGAGTATTCTAGGATGCATTTCATCAGGCCCTGGTGACTTGAAGACATCTAATTTGTCTAAGTAATTTTTAACCTGTTCTTTCTCTATTTTAGCCTCTTCTGATCCTACTTCATTTTCACTATGTTAGACATCCAATCACCATCAAACTTCTTGGTGAAAATTGAGACAAAGAAATCATTGAACACCCCTGCCATTTCCACAATTTCTGTTATTGTTTTCGCCCCTCATTAGGGTGACCAGATGTCCCGATTTTATAGGGACAGTCCTGATTTTTGGGTCTTTTTCTTATATAGGCTCCTATTACCACGCACCCCCTGTCCCGATTTTTCACATTTGCTGTCTGATCACCCTACCCCTCATTGAGTAACAGGCCTACCCTGTCCTTGGTCTTCCTCTTGCTTCTAATGTATTTGTAGAATGTTTTCTTGTTACCTTTTATGTCTCTTGCTAGTTTGATCTCGTTTTGTGCCTTGGCCTTTCTAATTTTGTCCCTACATACTTGTGTCATTTGTTTATATTCATCCTTTGTAATTTGATTAGTAATACTATATTTGCTTTTAGGTCCAATTTTTGAAAAATGGCTACTGAGTTGGGGTACTTCAATTTTGTAGTGCCCAGCTTAGGATTCCTTAGAGGTCTGATTTACTAAAAGTACTGAGCACCAACTCTCTGAAAATCAGCACCCTTTAAAGTGTCTCAAGTTAGGCAACCAAAAATTGAGGCCAGAATCACTGGGCACTTTTTAAAGTGTGAGCCCTAATATATACAATAAATCTACCCAGTTCCAATGGAATACCTTTAAGCTCATAGTGGAAGAGATTTGATAATGAAAAACCTGCATAAGAATAACATATTTTGAAAGAGGCATCTATTGTCAAAATGCATCAGCCAAAGCTGCATTTGAAAGAAAAAAAATATTTAAAACATCAAATCCTGCTTGTTGTTAACCCAATTGGACATTTACTATTAATTTCAATGAAATCAGGATTTAAAGCAAAATCAATCATTTGGTGCATTCACAAATTTAGGGTCTGAGCCTAATTTAAATGAGAACTGAGGGTGCTTAACACCTTGCAAGATATGCCCTTTTGTCAGGTTGTCATAGCTCTGGTCAAGTGTCCCCTCTTGGACTATCACCAGCCTGCTGGGAGGAAATCCAGCCACTAGTGCCAATGTGTTTTAAGCCTCCAGAATCTGAAGAGAGCTTAGGCACTCTCCCTGCATTAGGGTCCCTAAGCACACTCTTCTATATGGCTACTGTCCTGAGAACTTAGACCCTGCAGGCCAAATGCCTGGCCCCTGGGTCCAGAACTTACTCCTCAGACATCCCCAGTAGCTTAAATACACTCTCTGCCAGAACTCCATGCAAAGGTTGAGCCTTTTGGTTTACCTCTTCAAGGGGCACATGATAAGGTATAGCACAGAACACATACTTTTCTCAGGGTGCTACAACCCTAATGCTCTTTCTTTAATAGCACAAGAAGTACACAGATCTATACAAGACTAAAACCTACATGAGTTTCCCTGCCTCAGTTTCCTCACCATTGTGGAGCATTTTGGGGACCTGGGCTGTCCAGCATCCCTTTGTTGGAGTGTATGGTTTGTGTTCTGAAACATGGAGCCTTCTCTCCACCCCGGCTCAGCTGATCTTTGGCTGGTCCATCCCATCCCCGTCTCCTGCCCAAACTTCCGATGTGGCTCTCCCTGCCTCCCCCCTGTGACTACTTCTATAACCTCCTGCTTAGTCTACTTCTGTCTTTGTGATGCTTCACTGCTTTCCACTGGTCCAAACACCAGCCCTACAGACCAATTTCCCTACGTTGGTTTCCCCTCTCAGACACCCTCCCTAACATAACTATTGTGTGATCAGAGTACTGTTGTTAAGGTTGCTGACTGTTTATTGTCAGCTCTTTATCACCACCCATTGGAATTTCATTCCAATGTGGAAGGAAAGAGGCAACAGAGAGGGCAACTAACCCTCCCACTCAAAATGGAATTTGCGGCTTGATAAAGATACAAAGAGTTCAGAATCACACATATGATTCATAAATTGTGTAGACAGATTCCCCAAATCGTCACACAGCTGCATTAGATTGGATTAGAAATTATTTCTCACCAAGCAGGTGTCAGACACAGAAGTTTTATTCTTGCTGGTGTCACTTGGGATAAGATTGAACTGATTTGTGAGGAGTCCTGCTGACTCATGTTGCAGAGGAAAGGAGTGAAAGGCCAGCCAAGGAGATCTATGACCATCACTTTTGTGGTTTATTGTCTCACTGGTTTTCCTGAATAGAAGAGAGGCAGTTAACTGAGTTAGGGAGGAAACAGGGCTCAGAATCATTGACCTCAATCTCAACATAATACAGAAGTAGGAAATAACTGCTCAGAGGAAAAACAAGCAAGATTCACCTAAAAGGAAGGCTTAAAATTTTAAATTCTCCCATATAACTTCAGAAGACTATGGAAAAGACACTGAGAAGACAGCTATTGCTATAAAAAGACCTTTGTGATAAAAAGGAAGTACATTGCAAGCTCTCTACTGTATATTGGTAGTCGATAAATGTTTCTGTTTCATTGCACTTTGTAGGTTTATTACTGCTGTGCATTTATATTTTTTTGTATTGCTAGTAAACAGAGGCATGAATCCCTGAAATGTAATGGATTCAAAGAGAAATATATCTGCAGGGTTCATCTTCAGATGAAGGGGATACCAAAATTTAAACTAGTGCTTGATACTTTAAATGGTTTTCACAGTTGGCTTTTTTGTGGTGGTGGTGGTGGTGGTGTGGTGTGTGTGTGTGGATTTAAATATGGCTTACCTGCCTTCAGAGATCTGCTTCTGTCCCCAGCAGGGTCCTTCCTGCTACCCTGTGCATACTCATTAACTTCTGCAGTATCCAGACCTGTATGTTGATCTGATACAGAGGGAAGATAACCTGGGTTCTGATGGATCTGACCCTAGAGAAAGTGGAATCTCCATGTATAGGGCACCATTTTGCAGGATTTCTTTGAAACAAAATCATGGTCATTCTCAGGGTTTTGCAGAAATGTGGTAATTTGGGTGCAAATTTGTACAAATGTGCCATGATGTTTATGGAAACTTCTGCATTTGCTGCTTTGCTGGTTAGTTCTTCTCTGTGCTGTAGCAGGTGACAGGTCAGGATTTTTTATACAAATTAGAGGGGGGGGGTCTGGAAAGTCAAATTGTGACAGTGGACAAGCTGGAAATAGTAACTCATGGGTCTACAAATCTGATAGAATTTGTTCATTTAATGCAGCACATTTCTAAATTTCAGTGGCTATGGATTCAGGATAGTGGAAATTCACACTGTTCCCTTTCACTGTATCCTCTACCCTCCTCCTTGCCATTCCATGCCCCTGGTAAACTGGGAGGAGTTATGGAGAGGTGGAATGGTAGTGGGGCTGTGAGGTGTGTTTTTACCAGCTGGAGGCAGGAAGGGGCAGCAGAGTGGGGATGCAAAGCCCCTACCCCGATCAGAGTGTGGTGTTTGGGAAGAGGCTCTTTACATCCACCTGTGGTATAGGTGGCTCAGAGAGGTGTGAAGTGCTCATTTATCTCAATGTGATAGTCCTCATCTGAATGAGAACATGTCATAGAGGGATGAATACAGCCTGAAACATCTCTGAGATGTGAGAATGGCTCTATTCATTTCAGTGCGTGTTTTTCTTCTTCCTCCCCAGTGCCAATGTTTGTGAGCCAGTGGTTGGTGTACACCATGAGCATGCCTGTTCTTATCTCCCACTCAAAGGGGCAGGGCTTCCCTACACACCAGCTCACATGGAGGTGGGGGTAGGGCAGGCAGAATGGCTCAGGCCCCCTCAGAGAGTCAGGAAGAATATGGGGCGACAGTTCCCCCTTCCCATAATCCCCCTACTACTCTGCCACCCACTCCCATGTCTCCCATGCATCAAAAATATTATAAGAAGCTAACAGTGTTATGAGTACCTCATGTGAGGAGCTGTATATCAGGAACATGTAAGCACACTCAGGCCCATGGTTCAGGAAACATGATTACATTATCCTGTCTTTCATCTTCCCTGTAGTTAATCAATGCTAATTGATTAATCAATGCTGGCCCTCTGCTCTGGTAATTCCCCAAGTGGAAAAATAGCAACATACCCAGCAATCATTCTCACATCTGTGCAGAGCACATGTAATTTATTATCTTTCAGAAAAGAGTTAGAGCCCCTGCTAAATCAGAAGTACAAATCAGCAGGGCACATTTCGCAAACATATAAAACTTCCTTAATAGTGGTGGATAGTTGCAACATACCTGCAGCTCAGTTTCAGATGTTTGCCAAGTATAGGGTTCAAACTCATAGTGCATGGGTATAGTTCAGTCTCCTTGATCTACCCAGCTACTGTGACTGTCTCTTTTCCAAGTCGTCTCTTTTTCAAGCTGAAAAGTCCCAGTTTTATTAATCTCTCCTCATAGGGCAGCCGTTCCATACCCCTAATCATTTTTGTTGCCCTTTTCTGAACTTTTTCCAATTCCAGTATATCTTTTTTGAGATGGGGTGACCACATCTGCATGCAGTATTCAAGATGTGGGCGTACCATGGATTTATATAGAGGCAATATGATATTTTCTGTCTTATTATCTATCCCTTTCTTAATGACTTCCAACATTCTGTTTGCTTTTTTGACTGCCACTGCACATTGAGTGGATGTTTTCAGTCAATTATCCACAATGAATCCAAGATCTCTTTCTTGAGTGTTAAGAGCTAATTCAGACCCCCAGCATTTTATATGTGTAGTTGGGATTATGTTTTCCAATGTGCATTACTTTGCATTTATCAACATTGAATTTCATCTGCCATTTTGTTGCCCAGTCACCCATATTCTATGATTCTATGTTGAATAGGACTGGGACCAGTACAGACCCCTAAGGGACACCACTATTTACCTCTCTCCATTCTGAAAACTGACCATTTATTCCTACCCTTTTTTCCCTATCTTTTAACAAGTTATCAATCCATAAGAGGACCTTCCCAGTTATCCCATGACAGCTTATCTTGCTTAAGATCCTTTGGTGAGGGACCTTGTCAAAGGCTTTCTGAAAATCTAAGTACACTATATCCACTGGATCCCCCTTGTCCATATGCTTATTGACCCCCTCAAAGGGGGTAGATTGGTGAGGCATGATTTCCCTTTACAAAAACAATGTTGATTCTTCCCCAACAAATTATTTTCATCTATATGTCTGACAATTTTGTTCTTTACTATACTATAGTTCTTTACTATAAAATATCTATATTTCATGCCTGTATTACACCATGCACCTCTGACTGGATGTGCATCATCTTTTGGGCTATGACTTTTTCCATACCTTGTTCATGGAATTTGTTCCTCTTAGTGAGGAGTTCTCCCTCCTTGCCTCAGCGATCTTATGGTAATGACTTTTAGCACTCATGCTGCATCTGTTAACAGCTCCTAAGCTAATTTCTTGTTTTTCAAGTTTGGCAAGTTGCTCTTGGTTTTGCTGTCTCACCAGCTCAGATTCCATTGCTGTTTGAGTAGCCATGACTAGGGTTAATTCTCTCTTCAGCTGTAGCTGCTGTGAAAGGTTTTACCAATAACCAACCTGTCTCTGATATTTTCATGTTTTGCATTCCCAAAATCTCAATTTTCTGCGAATGTATGCAAAGCTCTTATAAAACATTCAGTGTTTTCCCCTGGTTCTTGAATTCTCTGGTAAAAACATGCTCTTTCATAAATCACATTTCTCTGAGGTATACAGTACACTTCAAACATAGCCAGAACCCTATAGTAGTTCTTGTGATTGTCTTCAATAAGTAAAAGAATTTAAAGATATGCTCTGCCTACTTCCCTATAGCATAAATTAAAGAAGATACCTACGTATCTCCAGTTTCTTTGTGGAACTTGGTAACAATGAGAAATCTTGCAAAATATTGTTTCCAGTCTGTCTGTTCTGAAGGTTCGTCAGAACTGAAGTTCTGTGGTGCATTGAAGAGTGGCGTGTTGATCCTGTAACCTTTGTTGTTGTGCTCCTTCTGTCTCTATTCTTAATTTACTCCTGACACCATATCATATTCTCCTACCAAATATGGACTGGTTGCAGAGCTTGCTCATACACACCAGATGTGTTTATCATAAGATCCTTTAATGCTCTGCTGCTCTCTTTCTTTCTTTCTTTCTTTCTTTCTTTCTTTCTTTCTTTCTTTCTTTCTTTCTTTCTTTCTTTCTTTTCCAGTTTATCAACATCCTTCTTCAATTGTGGATACCAGAACCAGATTTAAAATAACCTCTCTACTCCTACTTGAGGTTCCCAGGTTTATGCATCTAAGGATTGTATTAGCACTTCTGGCCACTGCATCACATAGGAAGCTCACGTTCAGCTGATTATTGGCCATGAACCCCCTTTTTTTTAAGACTCACTGCTTCTAGAATAAAGTTCACCATTCTGGAAGTATGGCCTATATTATTTGTTTTTACATGTATACATTTACATCTTAAAACTCATATTGTTTACTTGAGCCCAATTTACCAAGTAATCCAGATCACTCTGTATCAGTGACCCATCCTCTTCATTATTTACAACTCCCCCAATTTTTAAGTCATCTGCAAATTTTATCAGTAATGTTTTCTTCCAGGTCATTAATAAAATTGTTAAATAGTATAGGGCCAAAACCAAACTGACAGGCTTATACAGAGACACCGTCTTTCTAAGCTGCTGGGGGATGCTCGACCCCCTCTCCATCCCAGGCCGCACCCTCACTCTTCTCCTTCCCCACCAGCCAGTGGCGCCAGAACCGGAGGAGCCAGGGGCCTCCCACTTTTTGAAAGTCAGGGCCTATGGGCCTATAGTTACATAGGCCATCCCATTTACCTTTTAAAAATATTGGCACAATATTAACGTTCAGTTAGTCTTCTGGAATATTCCCGGTGTTCCAAGAATATTTTCCTACAGAAGATAGGACTGAGGCTGGACCTTATTGGGTTCACGTCCAAATGCAAGACCTACTTTGTTGACAGATGCTCCCCCCTGCCAGGGAGGGAGGGAGAGAGGGAAGAAAGAAAATAAAGTTCCCCATTCTGAAAGTATGGCCTAATGTTTTTGTCATATGATATGACAACATCTGTTTTTGCCCCAAATACAAAACAGAAATATTTATTGAACACATCTGCCTTTTCTGCATTATTATTGTTAATCCTTCCATTGTCATCTAGTAATGCACCAACTCCATTCTTAGGTATCTTCTTCCTATAAAATTCTCTTTCTTTCTTAAAACTAGATCTTGCATTTGGACATGAACCCAATTATGTTCAGATTCAGTCCTATCCTCTGTAGGAAAATATTCCATAGCCAGGGTACGCCATTGACATGGCTTTATTCCTGTACCCAGTAGCGGGTCTGTTCTGTTCAACAGAGTCCAAAGATGATGTGGCAAGTCAAATTCCGGTGGTTGAATGGTTGGATCAGCGACATGGAAATCGTTCCAAAGGCTTTTGCCGACCACTCATCACACCATAGGGATTCCGATTTGGCAGTTGAGACCACAATGGATGCCTCAATGTAAGTTGTGCTCTGGGGGGTTGAAAATGTCCATGAACAGTGTAAGATCTGGATTGGCACGTAGCTTTCCCACCAGTCTGGCTGTAGACTCTCTACGATGGATGTGTGGAGGGGCTATGATGCTCAGAATGGGTAGTTATGGGATAGGAGTGGGGTGCAGGGCGCCTGTGATGATACGCATGGTTGAGTTCACTAAGTGACTTGGTGGGATGTGGCTGGGCGGCTGGTCTTTGAGAGAGTCCAGCTCCAGCTCATTCCAGGCCTTATAGATGACAACTAGGAATATAGGTCACCCATTTAGGATAAAGCATTAGATGACATGGTACACAGATGACTGTTGCTGGCTACTTACCTGTTGCCAATACAGAGCTGAGGGAAAAGGAGATACACCCAATGCACATAGTATCCTCTCAACCTCTTGGTCACACCAGAGTGTGATTTTTGGGTAAGAGACAGTGAGACTGGTGCTGTGAGTTGTGTTAGTGACTCAAATGGGGGGCATGAATTAGCATTCACGTTGCACTCCCCATCTGTACTCGGCCTGGGCAAGCTAATGATCCAACCGGATTTGGATGATGAATCCTGGTCACGTGCCACCTGAGGCATGTTGCGCATACACTAAGAAGAAGAAGTGACTCAAATGGTGTGCATGGTGCACAGTGATGGCTGTTTATTGTATGTGTGTGTGTGTGTGTGTGTGCACATTTTTGTGAAGGCCCAAAATTTTGGTGGCCAAACCTTGTATAATGTTAATCTAACTCAGCATTTCAAGTAGTGAGTGAATTGCTGTATAAATATAAGTCATTATTAGATCATTCAGCAGGAGATCCCCAAATTGGAAAATAGAGAGAATGAGGAAAAGAGGCGAAAAGTCTAACTTTATAGTGTTGAGGAGAGAAAAGCATTGTCATGTATATATTTGAGCAATCTTTGTAAATTATAGCTGTTTCCAGTGTAATTCAGCTCAGTAAATATCCCTTGAAAATACTGAGGCTATGAGACTGATCTTCAGCTAGTGTAAATCAGCCTGGCTCCATTGAAGACAATCTGGCCCCCTGCTATTATCATTTTTATTTTCTGGGATAATCTAAAATCCATCGCTCCACTGATTCGGGTACCAACCTCAAATCATAAATTAACCCCAATTGTGTACTTAAAAGAAATCTAATTGGAAGATGCTTTAGAACAATAATAGAATGATATCAATGACGAATTAGTGCTGTTTTGTTTACTAACAGCCGGTAGTAACAGTAAGTGATGGACTTCTTATACTGCATCTAAAAAGTAAGCACTTAGTTGCAAATATTTGGAATAAATCATTAACATCTGAGTTGATTGTTTAAAATTAAAATATTAATTGTTTCTTTTCCCCTGCAAGGGACCCTCAGGATTAATATAATTGGAGAACATAGCTCTTTACTCCATAGCTGTCTGTCCCCAATGTTTGTTGTTTTCCCCTAATCTTTCCCCTACTGCCCTCTGCCATTGCATCACTCTCCTTACAGCTGGGAGGGCAGAATTTACAATCTCTTCTAAACCTGCTGTTAATTTGCTCTGGTAGGGTTGAAATTCTGAGAGGTGCCACGTGTCTCCAATGAGCAGCTGGAGCTCTCTGCAGTGCATGGCGAGCATCCATTCAGCACCTTGCAGAACTGAGCCCTAATCCAGAAATCTGGCTGAACCCATTCACAAGTCATCTGATCTCTAGTAAGCCAGGGAGCAGGAGACCTAAGGTTGCTCCAAACGTAAGGGCATAGTTATAGGCTGTCTTGCTAGCCTGCCACAGGCCAGTAACATAGCTTTTAAATAACCATCTTTCAAATACTTGCAACAATTCAAAACAGGGATTCCCCCAAATATGTGAAGTCTACAGGATCTCTGATGAATTTTACTATATCTATACCTATATATAGTATTATGCCAAAATTACACAATGTAGTTTTTCACTCTCTTTATTTCTAAAGACTCTTTTGAGTCGGGGGGGATTACTCTGCTCTTTGTGCCAGTTGATCTGTAAATTCCCTGTAATATTAATAATTCCAAACAGCTATTTCATATCAAACTGCCTTCTATTAAAGCTCAGTCCCACGGGGAGATAATGCTTTGCCACCTTCAAGTAATTATAAACTCCCTTTTCTGGGAGTTTGAATATTTGCTAAAGGAAACCTGAAGGTACAGCTCAAGTCTGGGATTGAGTCCAGATGTACATTTGGAGCTGGCTAAAATGTAAAGTCCCATTTTTTATTGCACATGCCATTCAGGGTGCACGACCAAGTGTGAGCAAAGAAAGCAGCTGCCATGACAACAGCAAATTTAATTTGGTGCTAAGGGTTTTGATTCTGGACTGAAAAAGAGACTATTTGTTTTGCCTGTCAGCTTGTTAACCATAAAAGTTTTGAAGACAGCAGCCCATCTTCACCACAGGGCAGGAAATAGGGACATGGATAACTGTGAGCTCTTTCAGAGACAACAGAATCTAATTATTCTCATGACTGTTGTTCTGACACAAGAGTAAAAATAAAGTACTTTAGTAATATATCCATTTATTCCCTATGTGGTAAGCACATGCAGCAATAAATAATAAATTCCTAGCAAATAACATCTTGAAACTACTGTATAACTGCCAGCTAGCTTTTTATAAGGAACATATCATTTTCAGGAATATAAGGCACAGTGAAATTAAGGGACTTGCACAAAATCACACAAGAAGTTAGTGTCTAA
This sequence comes from Trachemys scripta elegans, assembly GCF_013100865.1. NCBI lineage: Eukaryota > Metazoa > Chordata > Testudines > Emydidae > Trachemys > Trachemys scripta. The sequence goes on from NC_048300.1 coordinate 37,238,584, forward strand.
GACAGGTTTAGGAGTGGGTAGCTCCTGTCTTCCAAGCCCATGTTGTGTCCACAACATCATACGACTGCTCATAACTGATGTCACTATGCACTGTACTGTGCTTGGCACAACCAGCTCATTTTGAATGGGAGAAGAAAAACACGAGAGTACAGGAAGTGAAAACTTATTTCTAGATTGCTTTAAGAACGCTGGAAGTCATGGTTAATAGCATAAAGAGGAGGTCAAACCAAGGACATTTGTGGTTATGATAGATCAACCCATTCCTCTTTATAGAACGGCTGAGTCATACTCTTCAAACTTAAGTTGACAAAGTTCTACTTTTTTTTAGGATTTTGACTTCTTAGGTTACTTCCATTATCACATATTCTATCACTTCAGTTGTCACCATGAGGAATGAGCAAATTGAAATGAGCTATTTTTGCACTATTTCTGATCTACTAGAGCCTGAACCAAGAAGCACCACAAGCCTGAAGAGCAGCTCTTCAGGATTTCCAACTCTGCTTCTAAACTAAAAAGGCTTGAATATGTTCAGTTGCTTTTGAACGCTTATCCAAAAAACCCTGGTGAATGGATCTAAGGTACAAATCAAAGGGATGGAATTCACATCACCACATTGAAAAGCAGGGGAAACAGGAAGTCCAGGTTATTCCATATGATTGCTCACCCTAGAGCTACTTGGGCTCTTTTGTGTCTATTTTGCCTTTATGTTTGCAGAGGTCACCATGCTACACTGAGGAAAGGGTTTTATGCAGCAGACCTACGTAAGATTGGAATCTTTTCCTCCAGCCTGAAGCCAGAATTAAAAGTACTTGGGTTATCTGCTGGGTTTTGGTAGTAACCAAATAACCCAGCCCCAGGCAGGGTTTGGAATGATGCATTTGGGATTAGTGGTCTCGTAAATTTGGCTTCCTCAGTTGTCCACATGATATCACTCGTGGCCTGTGGTCTCACACACCCTTGCCATGCCCCACATGATCTCACAACTACTCATTAGACTGGATTGTATCCTGATATGTCTCACACACCCGCTGTGTTGTGGAGCTGTACCAGGATACAATCCAGTCTAATGAGTAGTTGTGTCACCCCTTCTTCATAACCTGGGGTGCCTTTTACAATGCCTGGTTGCTCACAAACAGCCTCCAGCATGTAAGTCACTCCCAGCTATGTCTCTGTGTGCTGCAGCCAGACAGCCAAACCACAGGCTGACCCCACCACACTCCCAGTCTCAGATTTCCCCCCAGAAATGCATGTCAAATACTGCCCGGGCCTCTCCTGGACAGTGCAAATATATTGAATCCGTTATTCCTTTAAGGGAATATTATGCACCAACTTATTATCCCAAATGGAGTTACCCAGACACTTCAACTTGAACACACACATTAGATAAATCAATAAAGCACGTTCATTAACTACACAGAGGTAGGGTGACCAGATGTCCCGATTTTATAGGGACAGTCACGATATTTGGGGATTTTTCTTATATAAGTACCTATTACCCAATACGCTCTGTCCCGATTTTTCATATGTGCTGTCTGGTCCCCTATACAGAGGTAGCTTTTAAGTGAGTACAAGTAATGAGGCATGAAAGTCAGAAACGGTTACAACAAAAATAAAGATAAGAGGTTTACTAATGCCTAACTTAAACCAACGCCTGCTTTCTTTTGTGTCTTCAGATGCAGTTAATGCAATAGGCAAGGACAGAGAGAGGAGTCCGTTGAGGGTGTTTGTCCCTCCTTTTTATAGTATCATTCCCCTTATGGAAAGACATTTCCAGCTGAGACCCAGGTAACAAAGAGTCTATGTGGAAGGATATTCCTTGTTGGTTTTTTTCACCTGTTTGAACTTCCTTTGTCTTTTCTTCCTGCTTGATTACTCTGCTTAAATGCAAATTAAGCAGAGCACCCATTCCTTTGTTTAGGACAGCCCTGTTTGCCAACTTCTGCCTGGGAAGAGCTATGGGGTTTGGAACATGTGTGGTTAACACCATACAGGGGGATTTTATAATTTCACGTGCAACATTGCCACACATATTTTACCAGGACAAAAATGGCCAACAAATTGAGTTTTCAAATGCCACCTTATAAGACATGCCTTGTACAAAAATTATTACAATAGTGTGTAGGGTGTGAACACCAGGGTACATTCTGTCACAATGTGTGGAAATGACTGTGTAGCCTACCTCACTGTGCAGTGGAATCATATCGGAGCTGTTGTTTTTAAAGTCTTGCATGCCTTGGACAGGGGATAGTACTTCACCACAAATTTTGAGTAGGCCTGAATTTCTGACAGTGACCTGTGAGTACAGGCTGGTTTAAACCTGTTTCATCAGCCCCTTTATCTAACAACTCCCCTTGACCTTACTGGGAGCTGTGTCAGGTCCCCGGAGAGCTACACTTATATCATCCACCTCTTCTTCCTCTCCTGTTCCTGACAGATTTTTTTAAATGTTCTGCAATTAACAAAAGAAAATTTTGTTTCTGATAGCCGTGTGTGAGGATTCTGCTGCTGTTGCTTTAAGCCTTTCTGAATGACAGCACTTAGGGCCTAATCAACAGCCCCTCATGTCAATGGAAAGATTCCCACTGAATGCAATGGGCTTTGGATCAGTCCTTTGAAAGGTTCCTTCCAGTTTGGGAGATATTCCATTTCTTGCAGTTTTCCCCATTTCAGGTGTAGGGAATATAGATGGAACCAATTACATTTGTAAAAACTGGAGTGAGCTATTTAAGTGTACCCACAAATGTTGCTGCCTTGTGATAATCTATCAGGTGGACATTACCACTGGTCTCAGTATCCACAGTGACATAAGGAATGCAATGGCTTACATGTGCCTGAAACCTCAGCAAACACTGAAATGTCTGTCCCCTGTCCCCGTGTCCCAAAGCATAATACGTAGCACATATTAGGACACTTCCCTTCAGGGGAGACTGGGAGCTAGTTATTATCACACCACTGTTTCTGCAAGGTGCTAACAGATTAGCAACAGGGTTTGTGGTCCTGTAGTTGAAGAATTTAAACCTTGTTTCCACCGACAGCTGCTCTGTCTGCACTGTAACTTGTTTTCCCATTATCTGAGAATGGCATTTCAGGAAACTGCCTAGTTTAGGGTTAGATTACGAAGAGCAGTTTCCCCGTTCCACTTTAAGTGAAGACAAGACACTTAAGAGGAAGCAGAAAGTTTGTTTTTCCCCTCCGTTTTATCTGTCATCAGTATTTTCCATGTTTGGCCTAATCGGGTGACATCTTTAGGCAGTTCATATAGGGCTGGGCTGTGCCCTGTCCTTTCATTGGTATTGGAGGAGTGGGGGAAGGGAGCAAGGACTCACTCCAGACTCCTACACAGGGGTCAAGCAGAATTGCCATTGTTGCATTCACCTGGGCACAAGAACTGCAAGTATCACTAGTTTATAAACTCTATGAAACAGCAACTGGAATGGCTCTATTGAAGTCAATGGACCTGTGCTGAAGGTCTGGCTCTCCATGTCTTATGGAGTGTCTGCACACTATGGCTCTGTAATAAAGAAAAATAGAGACATATGAATTCAGAGTGCATGGATTCAGGCCTTGGTTTTCAGAAGAGGATTCAATTTTGTGGGTGTGAATTTTAGACTGAAAAGTACTCACAAAAGGTTGCATACTCTTTCCGGATCCAGTGCTGCCTCCCCCGCCCCCAATCTTTTGTACTACGAATGAGGAAGGAATCTTTAGAAGCTGGTATTTCATTTAACAATATCCACATGGAAAGAAATATCCAGTTAACATCTGGACCAGCAATTCTCCTGAGGTTTTTTTTTTTCTTTTTTTCTTTCAGACTGTTAATTTTACTGCCAAATACTCAAAGAGGCACCAGCCTGTTTGTTCCTGCGCAGTAATTTCTGGTTACAGACAAGGACACAATACAACATTTTATGCTTGGGAATGGAACACTGTAAAGTCCTGAAGATGCCTAAGGCCATGTATAACTTTAGCATTTTCTAAGGGTCTGTGTGGTTTTGTTTTATAGTTCGCAAGTTTTACTTTCTCCTGTTCCCTGTTTATAGGCGTTAGGAATCCACACATGTCCAATAAAAACTCGATTGCAGGTGGACCTCTGTCTATGGTGGGGAGCTGCCTCTAGCTTCAAGTAACATTTTCTGTTATGCTCTTTTTATCCTTTCCCACTTTTGCAAATTCAGGAAGATCTGCACTTGAAGAATAGATTGTTTTTAGACTAAGAAAGATTGTTGGAAAATAAAATCAGGCAGATGCATTTGGATTTTGGATGAGTTTGCAAAGTAATGACCACTTGCATTCATAATCCTTTGCAAAAAACAAAACAAAAGTACTTAAATAACAGTAATAGAAGTCTCAATGACACAAGGTGCTAAGGATGAAGGGCTAAATTATATTTTTCAGTTACACCAGTCAGCATAAATCGGAGTAACCCCATTGAGTTCAATGGACTAATAACTCCATTTAAGTTAGTGGATCTCACTCCAGATTTACAATAGTGTAACTGAGAAGAAATTTTGGCCATGAATGTCCAGTGCCTACTTTTTTCTGGCTTTTGTTAATCTACATAGCAGCTTTAGGACTTAATCCAGCAACAAGCAATACAAAAGGACCTCTGTGAGCCTCAATGGGACCTCTACCCGCTACTACAAATCTTCCCACATGGAGCTATTTGCAGGATCATGGCCTTAATGACATCAAAATATTTTAAATGTATATTTCATGTTTATGGGAATTAACTGATTGCACTTGTGTTTTCTTTCTTTCTAAGGGACATATATAGAGCGTGAGAGTGAGTGAGAGAGTATGTACACATTGTTTTTCATAGATTTTAAGGCCAGAAAGGACCATTATGATAATCCAGCATGGCCTCCTGTACAATATAAGCCATAGAATTTCATTCCCATAATTTCTGCTTGAGTTATCATTTATCATTTCAGTAAACATCATTCCATAGACATCTTTGAAACAAGGCCAAAAAGGCAAAAACTTTTTTTGTTTTAAACAGTGGCATAGGCAAGAAAATTATCTAGAGCTGGAAAGGGATAAAAAGACCTCAAGCTATAAAACTGGACACTAGATATTAAAACAAAAGAAATAACTAGATTTTCCTTTAGTGTAATTAACAATTATTTAGAACACAATAGTATAGTCAGGTATCCAAAACTAACCAGATGATAGCATCATTAAATTACCTGGCTCATCTTCAGTACCAGTCTCAGAACTAAAAACTTAATCTTGAACAGTATCTGTCACTGGGTAGCTGGTCCCTGTGGGTAGACTAGATCCAGCGCTCATGGACCAGAGCAAGTGAGTCCAATCCAACCAATTAAAGCGGGCGAGGCTACATTGGAAAGGGCTGCCAGTGAGACAGAAGAGGGGACTGGTTGATACAGACTGTGCCTGGGGAAGGAAAGCCACAGTGGAGTGGCGCTGCCATTAGATACCCATGGCAGGCCCGTGCTCGCTGACTCAGTCTTGCAGGCTCGGGCTAAGAGGCTGTTTAACTGTCAGGCAGACATCTGGGCTTGAGCTGCAGCCCAAGCTCTGGGACCCTCCAACCTCGCAGGGTCCTAAAGCCCAGTTTTCAGCCCCAGCCTGAATGTCTACACCACAATTAAACAGCCACTTAGCCTGAGTCCCTCAGTCCAAATCAGCTAGCATGGGCCAGCCATGGGTTTTTAAGTGCAGTGTAGACATATCCCTAGAGACCCCTCAGAAACCTGAAAGTAAGGACTAAGTTACAAGACTGTTTTTCTGTTTGTTTACTTGCTTCTGTAAAGAAAATAAACTTCCTTGAGAGAGACTGGGACTGGTAGCACACACGTTACATCTGGGAAGTAGCCCTGCCCACTGACAATGATCAGATTGCTTTTTTTCTGGCATTATTTTGTAATTATTCATATTGTGATACCACAGCTAACAAATTCAATGTTAATCATGCTGCCGTACCAATGAGCTTTCTTATCAAGGTCACTAGGAGAGCTGATCAAAAGTTTTCCATCAAAATATATTTTTGATGGAAAACTTCTGTTTTCTGTGAAATGGAAATTTTCATGGGGAAAAAATAAATAATTTCCTGACCAGCTCTGTTCACTAGCATCCCAACTAATCAAGCATGTAGAATGAAAACCTTTAGCTTCAGAGAAGGAAAGTCCTAACGACAAGAACCCTGCTCATAAAGGAATAAAGGAAACTCTGTTATCCAAGTTTTTCTAAATTACATAGACACCCTACCCCAACATCTTCAGAGGGGTAGGGCCCTCCTGCAGAGGCCAGAATTATTTGTGGTAAAAACAAAACAAAAATACTAGTCTGCCCAAATTCATTTTGAGGTAAGGGGATTACATGATCCATGATAGAAGGGTGGACTTTCAGTGTCTCTGTCTCTCCTCATTGTTCAGCTCTGTCTCTTATACAATTGCTGACTGAAAATTTTGCTAGTCCCAGCAGTCATTAGGGATGCAAAAGAGAGGAAAATAAGAGCTAAATATAGGGAGGCAATGTTATTGCATAATACACACTTCAAAACACCTGTAGCACTTAACTGCAAGGCTACAGTAGGAGCAAACAGAATGATTCTGCCTGAATCAATCTGCTTCAACACACTATTGAGGAGTGGAATGTTTTCAGAAGACCATTCATCCTTAAAGAAATGCCTTGGCCCATCAGGCCTTGATCCAGCAAAGCAGCTAACCACACAATTAACGTTAAGCATGTAAGTAGAAATGGGACTAATGATGTATTTTAACGTTAAGTAGGTACTTAATGGTTTTCTGAATCAGGGCTATGAGATTAGCAATGGGATCCTGATATCTTACCATTTTACATATTAGATGACATATCATCTTGCTTATAAATTCTTGTTTGTTGGACTTATATTTTAATATTTTGAAATTTGCCAGATGAGTGGATAATATTGGAGACTTAAGCCCTCCATCTATCCAAAGAACAGGTAATAAGGGGCAGCAGCAGTTCCTTGCCAACGTTCCTCAGCTATAACATATAGGTGCCAACCTCTATGCATGAGAGCAATTCACTCCCCATGTTTCCAATACTTTGACCTCCCTCCAGAGATGGTCTTCAAGGAAATATCATAGGCCTGGAAGGGACCTTGAGAGGTCATATAGTCCAGTCCCCTGCACTCATGGCAGAACACATATCTAATGGCATGTGGATTGAGATCACCAACTCTTTTCACTTAGGCCACTAAACAACCTTTAGATCATAACAGATCTTGAACCAGATGTGAAAATTTCTAGATCTTATCTATACCATCCAGTCCCTCAGACTGATGAAACTCTAAGGTGCCAGGTCAGATTAGCATGCATATATATGCAGATACATGTGTACATATATCCATCCAGGATTTCAGAATCACACTGATCCCTGAAGAGCGTATTTACGTGGCTATATATAGGCTTTGATTCATGATCGCCTCAATCTATCCAAGCACTTAAGCATGTGAGTTGTCCCACTAAAGTTAATGTGCTTACTCATGGGCTTAAAGTGAAGCATATGGTTAAGTGCTTTGCTGGATCAGAGACTATCTGAATTCATAATTGTGGCTGAATAGTGAATGGGAGGGCTACCATTGGTTGAGAAGGGCTTGGGTATCCAGATCAAATAGGGTTCATTCATGGATGGCATTATCTGCAGATTTATTAACCATGCAGAGCCATGCAGAGCCCAGTTTTTATTTTCTTTGATGCCAAGAAGTCCTAACCTGGGACTTGTACAATAGACACTGGACTTGTATATACTGTATATTTTTGTTACTTTATTAATTGAATAGAGTGCAGTTGTTACATCAATAGTGGGAGTGAAAATAAATTATTTTGGTAGAAAGTGTATTAATTTATCAGCTCTATTTCCTGGGGGCAATTCTGCTAGATATTAAGTCTTGAGTTTGAATGCTTCTAAGATTTGTACACCCTTTGCAGTCTGATTGACTTCAAATGGAAAGCACTGGGTGTAAGTCAATGCAAAATCTGGTCCTTAAAGTAATAGAAGTGAAAGTTTAACTGGATTTCATTTTTGAATAGTTGCTTATTTAAATAGGCTTTATTACCTTGTTATATATGTATGGTACATAAGCATGTATTCTTTTACATGGACTGTAGTATATATTGTGCCATTCCCTCCCTCTCATGTACATATACAGATAGTTATAGCTTATTCAAAAAGATACTGATATGAAAATGATGGCAACAGATTTTAAAAAACCCCAACAACACAGCATGACTGAGGCAAATCAAGAATGCTTCTGAGCCAGTGTGCTAGAGCTCTTGACAAGAGCAGGTGGCTGAAGAGTCAACAATATGACATAAGTGGTTTCAGTGTGATCAGAAAGAGCATAATTGATTCACTAACACATGATATCCATGCACTTAGTAGGGTTTTCATTCCAATGGTTCAGTATTGAGACATAAAGCAGACAGTGTAGAGGAATGTTTCCTGCAAATGCTGACTGGGCAAAATGTATCACTCATAGCACCAAACTCCCATTCATTCTTACATTTTGGGGTATTATCCCAGTCAAACCTCTGACAGATGATGTTGCCTTTAATAGCAGTTAACTTAAGTTTGTGAAAGGAAAATATTTAAGCAAACAAAATTTGGAGGTTCCTTTTGATCTCAGCATGATCTCTCCATGCATGACACTAGGTGCATTATCACAGTTCATGTCATGTCATGATGTCTTCATGACAGAGCCAAGCAAAGACCTGGGCAGTGATGGCAATATAAGGCCAAACTCTGCAACCCTTCCTAATACTGAATAGTACCTCACTCTGCAAGTAGACCCATTGATTTCAATGCGACTAATCCTGGAGAAAGGTCCTATTCAACATGAATAAGGGTTGCAGAATTGGGCTTCTATGGAACAATTAGAGTTTGGTGAACTTGTTTTGCCTGGTTTTTACACTTGGACACTGAGTTCAAAAGTCTGACCCAGATATTATTGGGTTTGGATTCTGAGTAGAAGAGACTATGGAAAATTAACAGAAATAGAGGACAGAAGAGAGGGGTGTGAAAATATCATGAAATAATAAAGACCATGGTGATAAATAAAATATTAACATTTCTAGATACCTCAGTTATTCCACTAAGTTGTCTCTTACAGTTGTTAGGGGAATAATTGTGATATCGCTTACTTTTAGTTGGAATTGGGACTCTTGCCTGCACTGGAAATGGACTTAACAACTGGGGTCAGATAACGTATTTAGTTGAGTAAATAATCTTTAACCAATAGTTTATTTGATGAATGTCACTGCTTTATTTATTTATGAGCTGGCTCTTATTTTCTTTAATATATTCATTATTCAAAATAATGCAGTGAATAATTATTGGTAAGTAGAATGTTCGGGGACAGGTTGTTAGTATTAGCTATGAACATTCAAAATTTGAGGTATTTTGATTGGACACAAAGGTTATGTGGTGTGTTTCTGTTCCTTGATTGAAGAAACATAACTCTTGGGAACGTGCTGCCATTGTGAACACTTGTGATTACAAACTCAAAATATCTTTTAATTTTTTTAATGTTATCTGAGTCAGTGACATTCCTGTTATTTGCTAGAACGTTCATGAGAAACAAATACAAAGAGGTCACCAGCAAAAATGGAAATTAATTTCTTAAAAATTGTGACGGATTATTAGTGGATTTTCTCCCCTCAGCGTTTGCCTAGGTCTAAAGGATAGAAAATAAAACCTAAAAAGCAGGCACTATTATCACAGTGAATTTAATTATATAGTATAACTGATCTAAAAGCATAAGGCTAAACTCTGTTCTCTGCTACACTGTGTGAGTCTGGAATTACTCTATTGATATGAAGATAGCTACTTCACATTTACACAAGTGTAACAGAGTAGAATTGTAGCCCCCTTAGGTGAGCAAGAATAAAGATTGAATACTCAATGGTGCCAATTCACACTTGGCGTAGCTGAGGAGAAGGGAGAGGAAGGTGGCTGGCTCCATCTCACTGTTCAGTCTACTCTGCTGACTGCAACAGTTCCAGAAGCACCATTGCCCTATCAGGATAATGGAGAATGCTGCGCACTGTGGCACTGCAGGTCATGCCCACGGCCCTGCCTGTAGCTAAGTTTCCACTACCTTGACCTGCCTCCTGTGCAGATTGGGAGGAGTGAGTGGCATAGGGCCAGCTACACTAATTTTATGCCACTTGAGGATTGGCCTCAGGTGGAATCCACAGCTGTTTCTTTGTGGCAACTTTCTGGCCATTTTATGCTGTATCTGGCTGAACCTGTCTGCTCTTATATGGATTTGATGTTCTGAAGTGTTATTGAGTGCTGCTATTAGTCTGCCTTGTGTTCAGTCCAGTGTTGAAACTCTGAGAGGAAGCAATGATTGAGGACTATTTGCCCTATGCAAAAAAAAAAAAAGAAAAAGTTGGAAATACTAATATTTTGGAAAGTTTGTGCAAACTCTTAATTCCTCCCTGAAAAATACTCCTTAAAGTCTAGTTAACTTTGTCTTCTGCTTTTATTCTGGTTCCTTCCAGATTTTGCTACCATGTGGTACCAAGTTACTGTAAAAGAGGTTGGGAACTTCTGCTTAGCAGTTCTGCTTTATGGTTGTGCTAAAAACAGCAGAGAAAATACATAACTCATTTTCAAGAATCATTTCTTCACTGGAGTCATAGGGTGATCCGAAGCCGTGCAAACACTTAGGGTAGAGTGACCAGATAGTTTGGATTTTTTTTGTAAGAGGTTTGGAATCAGGACAGTTTGCCCATTGTAAATGATGCATATGCTTATGTCTTGTTTAAAATTGTAAGTGGTCTATAGTTGCTACCCGAGAATGTAGGGTCATAGTCAGCAAGCATCTCTGCAATGGTGTCTGGATGTGACAGAAGAGAAGTTCTGTGTTTGTTACTTGAAATAAATGTTAATCCAGATTGTAGAGAGCTGAAGAGAGTCAGGCTACTGCCAAGAAACAGACAATTATGATACATTCAAGCCCAGGCATTAGGAAGCAGTGTTTACACAATAAAAATACTGAATGCCCTAACAGACACAGCTGTTAAAACCAAAACATCAGAGACCCACCTGAAGTGCTGACAATCTGTCCTGGTGGAGACCTAAAGTACTTCTTCATATCCCCCCTCAAAGTTATCTTCTGCAATTTTACTGCTGTCTAGACAAAAAGATATAAGTCCCTGGCATACCTTTATGGCAAGAATGTAGTGGTAAATCTTTCAGATAAATATAGCTGGATATTTAAATACAAAAATAAATGTCTAAAGTTCTTTACGTATTAGTAGCATCTGTCTCGTGCTTGATGTGTACTTCTCAGAAATATTCCAATACCTATCAAGGCTATATATAAGCAACCTTGTTTCTACTTTGGCGATCACATGTCATGAACTGTCTAGATTGTTGATTTTGTTGCTAAGCCCCACTGTGAGTACTAGTTTCCAGGGTTTCAGATTACACTTTTAAACCATGCCTTCCAACTATTTCACACTATCCTGGATGTCCCCCTCATCCAAAGCTGATGCCTTGCAAACCTTCTCATTCCACATTAATGCCAATGTGGCCCAAAGACCTAGCTGAGGGATGAGTTAGGGTTACACTATAGTTGCTAACTTTCCTCTCTGGAAATATAATTAGGAAGGAAGCTTCCATCTGGGATATGTGGTGAACAGATCATCCTCCGCCATCTTTCCTGCATTCCTGGAAAATTCCAGCAATCTTCACGAGCTCTTAAGAAATGAAACCCAGAAAACAAGAGCCCAGTAGGAGATCTTAGATGAGAAACTCAGCAGAGAGCAAGAATAGCTTTATTTTAAAGCTCCTATCATGAGCCTTTGATCTAGTTTTTCATTGGGGGGAAATAAAAATAAGCCAATCATTCTCAGATTTCTTGGGTGTGGAAGATTAATGAGGCACCTCTGGATTGCTGGAAGAGAGATCCAGAGTCCACCTGTGAGCTTTCAAGTAGGTACCTATATGAAAAAGTGGTCATTAGACTGCCCTTCACCACATTTTACTTCTCTGGGAAATGGCACGTTCCTCACTGTGATAAATCTTCATTTCTACATCCTGCAGCCCCTCCCACATATCCTGTCTTATGGAAATGATTGTTTAGTGCTAGCAAGTTTTCTGCCACCCTGTCAGACATCATTTCTCTAACCACATTCCATGGGTAGCTGGGGATAGTTGGTATTTCATTACATGCATAGCTCTAGTCTCTGTGTAAATGTGGAACCTAAAAAAGTTTTGATTTGTTGAAGTTTTTTTAAACATTTCATTATGCCAATGATTAGAGCAGTCAGGTTTTGTTGTTGTTGTTGTTCTTTAGAGCAAAGAAAAGCAAATGTATATAGGGTGGAGTGGGGGGGAGACGACAAGTGGAGGCTGAAAAGAGTTGTTTTGAGTCCATATGATGGCTCTACCTGGTGCTGTCTGGGTTCTGAGCAAATCTAAGTGCTTTTGTCTGTTTTGCCTACTGCTTGTAGATGCTATTATTTTATTCTGGGGCAAGAGATTAAGGCTATCTATTCTTTTTCTTGTTTTAAAGAAGATTTTAATTTGACTTCAAATTTCTGGGGTGAGGAATGAGGAGAAAATTGAACAAATCCATACCTTTCTGGGTTTCCTGAGGTTGACTTCTTCTTTTGTAAGGCTAAGAAGATGACGACTTGAAACCAATAACTCCCCCCCCCCCCCCATACAGTTCCGCTGGTTCATCGAGGCAAAGGTCCACATGACAGAGGTCTGGCTGGTGTTAATTTACAGATTCTACTTTATTCAGTAGATTAGTCTCTGATGCTATGGCTAGTCAGGGCATGAACCATAGTCACAATGATTGGCAATGTGTTTCTGGATTTCAACATGGCATGCAAGGAAGTGACTTCAAAGTAAAGTTGAAACCTGTGGAGACAGGAGGGAGAAAACAGCAGTACATGAAAATTAGATTGACCTTTGCTTATTAAGAGATATACACTGCTAGATCAGTGAGTCCAGGCTTCTTTTGAAAAGGAGAGTACAGAATGACCCCTTTCACTGGCTTCTATCACTGGGTGGTGGTGAAGAGCAAACATAAGATAGATACTGGGAGAAAAAATTGACTTTAGTTTAAAAGAAAATAGCTCCCCAAAACACGGGTTGCCAATAGCCCATTGTTTATTATTTGTATTATAATAGTATATATACGCTCTAACTGACATGGGGGTCCCACTGTGCTAGTCACTGGACATACATATAGTGAAGAGAGACTCCCTGCCCTGGAAAGCTTACAATTCTATTAGAAATGGCAAAAGGTGGGAAGCATTATCCCCTGTTTTATTGATAGGAAACTGAGGCCAAGGTGCCTAACTCCAACTTGTGCCTTTGAAATCTTTCCCAACTGGCTTGCCATCTTGTACACCAGCTGGCTGTGGCATGCCTGCTTACTGGGGCTTGAGGGGCTCTGGCTGAGTGGGGCCATTTAACTGCAGTGTAGACATTCAGGCTCGGACTGCAGCCTGAGCTCTGGGACCCTCCCACCTCACAGGGTCCAAGAGCCCCAGCTCCAGTCTGAGCCCAAATGTCTAAAGCACAGTTAAACAGCCATGCAGCCTGAGCCCCACAAGCCTGAGTCAGCTGGTCTGAGCCAGCCACAGATTTTGAATTGCAGTGTAGACATACCCTAACTGTAATAGCCACACTTGTTGTCTATAAAGAAAACCCTATTGCTAAAATCGCTTCTAAGTGCTGAAAGCATTCCTAGATATTTCTGGTTTAACTTGAATGTTTGATTTCTCTCTTTTTTTTTTTCTGAAAAAATTAGACCAAGGTTTTTGTTCTGCAGATTTAAGTGACCTCATAAAGATTGCCCTTTTATCTGATTAACGCTTGCTCTTCCTCAGCTGTTGTTTCTGCCTCACGCCAAGCCCCTGCAACACTAACAAATAAGCAACTTGAATCTCTTAACTGGCACTAGAGATGGATGATGAATAATTCATGAAAATTATTTATTAGATGAATTTTGTTTCTTTTTCAGTTTGCTAATTGTCGTTGAGCAGATCATGATTTTCTCAAATTTGTTATTTGAAATGATTTCCCTGTTAATTCCTATGAATAATTCTTGGTCTGTAGCTTGCTCAGGGACAGTTCATTGTGTGTATTTGATTTTCAAAATTTGGGCTGATTAGACTAGACACATAGGTTCTATGGTGTGTTTGTTTTAAATAGATGAGTGTCATTGTTAGAATCAGGTTTCTGGCACAATTACTCGCAATTAGGAATTCGCAAAAGAAAATATTGGCTGGAAGGCTGAAGAAAGATCTTTCTTTTTTACACAGCATGTGTCTCATCAAATAAAAATATAGAGATGTCTCTAATACCAGGTCAAGCCCCATCAAAATTACAGTTGTTAAAAAATAGGAGAGATATGAAGAACAATGTCTAATCTTTCACTTGTTATCTGTAATATTATATTAGTGATAAAATGCTGGAGTGCTTCCTTGGATTTTATAGTCCAGTCTATCTATTTGGAAACTGAATCCTCATGAAATATTTGATGCACTGTATGGGATAATTGACACAAATGCTAAATAGAATTGTAATGCAAAGGGATCTAATAATTTACTAAATACTGACATGTGTATCTTCCCCCTGATAGTAGTGTTAATGGGACTTAAATATATGTCAGGAAAAGACAATAAACCCCCTAGAGTTCTGAAAATCAATCTTTTCTGGGTAATACCATTTTTATAGTGCTTGTAACCGGCTTCATGCTGTACCCCTGGGCATTCGGCCCTGGGCCTCCCTCTTCAATGAGATAGGGACACTTCAGTCTGGTGCAACACCCGTGCTCTTTATTCTCAAAAGGTTTCCCACCACCAGTTCCCAACTATATACAGGCTTCACAGCTACTTTGCCACAACAGGCCTAGCCAGCAACAGATTAGGTAGCTTCCACTTCCTTCAATGCCTGTCCTTTCTCTCTCCCCCATCTCTGGCTTCCTCCAGGCTTTATAGCTCCGGGTTAATAAGACTGGCAGGTGTGGCCAGTTACCAGGCAGGCACAGGGCATTTCACCCAGCCTCAATCCATTCCCCTTGATTGCAGCTGGAGTGGCAGGAGCTGATTAAGGGCTTCTCAACCAGCACCTTGCCACAATGCTCTATATGGAGAACATTTATACATTTTTCCATTTGATTAAGCTGATCATATGTAAAATGTCCTGGCTGTGGAATAGTTTGACTCAACTGGTATTTCTGTTTTTATTTCTGCCAATTTTTTTTATCTACAGTGAATAATATCTTATAATGAAATTGGGTCTTGTACCCAAAGCACTTTCTCAGTGCTCAGTTACACCAGTGTAAATCTGCATAACTCTATTATCTTCAACAGCATCTTGCGCATGTCCTAACTTTGCACTGCACCACAATCGCTGCTCAGTGAACACACACATCATCATGCACCATCCATGTAGATGGACTAGTAAATGGAATGAGTAGGACCCAGAATAACTTCTTCCAGTCTCTTGGTCTGATTGCTCATTGGAAGGTTTCAAAAGTCAGTCAGTATTTTTTCTCATTGTGGTGCATTTGAAACCAGACAGATGCAAATCTCCATATCAGGTGTCTTTCTGGGCACAATAATAAATGGCTAATTGTGTCAATGACAAATAACACTCAAGTGGTTCTCTGAGATGATACCTCAAACATTCCATAAGATTGCTCTGACTTTGTGAAGATTAGGGTGCTTGCCCACTCATTGAAGTTCTGTACTGATGTTTCATTAAAACAAGCCAGTGTATAAAAGATTCTCTCACTCTCCTGGAAGCTAATTGACCATTTAAAGTTTTCTTCAGCTGCCACTCTCAAGTTCCACGATGGCAAGTGGAATTGGGGAATGTACAACAACTTTCCCAGGATGCAGCCATGTGGTGGAACTCCACATTTTTCTACTAATCACCCCCATCCTCTCTAAAATCAGCTTGGTGGAAAACAAAAGGGCCGTGATTATATTCTGCGCCTATGTGACAAAATTTGAGACACTGACTGTGCTAGGACACAGCCTGTGATTAACATTCTTGAGGTCTTTGAGGAGCTGACCTTTGAGATAAGGTTGGACACACCTGCATGTAATGCCAGCTGCTAGGATTCTGACAATCACTTCATCACAGAATTGGTGCTTCAAGCCATGGGAAAGAAAATTTGATCTTCTGTATCTTGGCATTTCAGCAGAACGGAATCCGAAGAAGCTTATTGTGGGTGGCTTGCCCACTGAATCTTTTCTTCAAGATCTTCCTATTCATCTCTGAATCATACTGAACCAATGACAAAGCTAGCTGAAGAATCCCAGAAAAACCCTGAACAACAATAGCTGTGGCATGAAAATCAGCCTACATACTCACTAAGTGGCTCCAGAAGATGTGGGAGATTCTGCTGATGGAAAAGGTTACTTATACAATCTCCCCTCCCTCAAAATAAACAATCAACTCATTGGGAAGAGAGAACTTTCAGGCTCAGTTAATACAACGTTACATTCACAGGGGAGATATTGCAATTTAGCACCTAGCTTATTTGGAGGCAAGGTAGCATAGGGCATTTAGCTTTTCAGTGCTGGTACATTATACAAGTTGAAATAAATTGCTAACATTATGGACCCAGTGCTGCTCTCTGTTATATGGGTTTAACTCATATATGGTGAGTTTCTTTCAGCACTTGCTTATTAAATATCCTTTAGTAACTAGTCAGTGCTATTACTTTTTAAAGTTCACTGGAAGAGGGTCATTGCCTGCCACCAAACCTGATAGTTTGAGAACTTTTTTTGAACACTAAGGAAGGGAGAAACCCCTTCAACAATTGTAAAAATTAAACTCAAAATTAAGACATTAAAACGAGGAAAAAGGAGACTAGCTTAATATCATATACAGTTGAGTTTGGATACAACTAACAGATTACAAATCTAAGGCTAGGTCTACACTACCCACCTGAATCGGTGAGTAGAAATCGACCTCTCGGGGATCGATTTATCGCGTCCCGTCGGGACGCGATAAATCAATCCCCGAATCGACGCTCTTACTCCACCAGCGGAGGTGGGAGTAAGCGCCGTCGACAGGAAGCCGCAGAGATCGATTTTGCCGCCGTCCCTACAGCGGGGTAAGTCGGCTGCGATACGTCGAATTCAGCTACGCTATTCATGTAGCTGAATGTGCGTATCTTAAATCGACCCCCCCCTGTAGTGTAGATGTAGCCTTGATGTAAGAAAAACGGAAGTTTGGACCTAGACATTGAGATAGTGTTGGCTAAAATCTTTCACTATAAACTAACAGGATAGAAGAGGAAGCTGAAGAGTAGAAAAGAATCAACCAAACTATGTGATCAATACCCCACAGCTGAAGAAAGTGGCAGGTCTCATCAATACAGTTTTAGGGACTTCCATAGGCGAAATATAATTGTGTCTATACTACATTTATCTCTGTTTAAGTTGTAAAACAATTTTTTAAGATTTATGTTAATCTGTTAATAAGTAAAAAAGAAAAAATGTATATTATGTTGAACTGAACTTCAGTGATGTCAATGGCATCCTCATTTGGTTTTAAACAGTAAGATTGTGTATCTCAGATGAGATTCCCTGAAATGATAGATCTGAGGAGAACTTTGTACATTTCTAAAAGCAGAGATGTCACCATCTTGAGGTGACACCACATCATATTGAGAGGCTTCTGGCCAAAATATGGCCCCCACCATGTCACAACTTCCTGTTCAAAGCTTTGTATGTCATTTCAGCTTGGAGTAAGTCTGAAAGGGCCAGCATAGAAGTTACTTTATAGGTTCTGTTGAACAGGTATCATTGCCATTTTGGGGACACTCAGCCCATTTCAGGGGCAAAAAAACACATACAAAAGTTTAGCATTCCAAATACTTAACATTCAGGTCAATATTTGTACCTAGATTTTTCATTTTTGATGCCTAAAATTGTCAGTGAGGATGGGTCCCTTGTCCTAAGTGCCTGGCATATTCCTTGTGGCTAACTACTGTAAGACCAATGATGAAAGCTTCCAATGGCCTTTATCTTTTTGGCCTGACTTCTCCATTCTTCACCACAATCCTCACTAGTAATGGACTTTCCAGAAAGTTACCCAGTATATCTTCTTTTTTCACTGAGTGTCAGTGATAATGTATTCTTAATGCCTGCTTAAACAGAGATACAAAAAGTCTGCCCTGTTGCACAGAAACTTCTATGGCCTTTTCTGTTCAGTCCAGTTGTCTCCCAACCTATCCAGTTTTGTTTGCTTTCTCTTTGAAAATTAGATATTCAGAATATTTATTATTAAATGAGCACAGCACAAATAAAGGGCCTTATCTTAGCCATCTCTTGTATCAGTGCATAGAGGGGGAGGGTCTGGAATACTCATCCCTTCTCCCATTGTACTAGCCATCCTTATGGGGGACCAGGGCCTCCTTCCTCCTCTCCCTCCCGTCACATACTTTGGCCTACAAAGCTAGCTGACATGGAGAGAGACGCGTGCTGCACTCTCTATAAGGATAGCAGAGCTACCATTCATGTGTGTACTTCCTGGGAGCCCCAAGGAGGAATTCTGGCTAACACAGCAACCTTGGACCTCCATCCACAGTGCAACCACGCCATATCCCCTGAGTCTATCCAGCATGCTGGGGGGCCAGAACCTCCCCTAAACATTCATGTGTTGCCTAATCCAAAGTTGGGGTAAAGCAAATAAATCAAAGAGAAATATATGAAAATACCAAAAACTAGAATTTAAGGCCAGAAGATCAGTTAAAGACTACAGAAGGCTCATAGTCCTTCTAGGACAAGCCAGCTGTGTGTGTAGCTAGACTAACAGATACAAATGTGACTGCCTTCTCTAATAAGAATCTAAAGGTTGCCAGCCTTGGGTTGTGTGATTGCACTAATTGAGATAAAAGCTGAGCACAGTCACAGGCGTTGAAAGATGTGACACATCCAGAGAGAGTTGTAATACTGGGAACTAGCATTGTGCTGTTTTGACGAGAATGGGAGCAGATGTTGCTCCTGGCTTTCTAGAAATGATTGCAAATACTGTATTGGAACAACCAAAGCAATTCATTGAGACAAAAAAAAAATAATAAAACCCCAAAAACCAAAAAACAAAAACAACAACAACAACGCAGCATTGGATCAGTGGAAGGAAAGACAAGGGGATACAGTTCTGGCTTTAGGATTTGGTGGTCTGTGCAATAGCAAGATGTGGAAGACATCTGCAGGCAGCACTGGTGACAAATTCTTATAACAAGACTAACTCTCCCTCTTTGCTACTTCTCTGGGAATCCAAAGGGAATCAAACAACTTATTCTGTTGCATTTGTGTTTAACTGTTAACTTAAATCTCCTGGTTAATTACCTTCTATGTTTATAACGAAAGAAAACCAAAAATAGCCTATTTTAAAAGCTGACACTGCAATATACTTTGAGAGAACACATTCCTCAAAGGCACCACTAAAATACATCGTGGGCATGTGCAACTGTCTACTCAGATGTGACATTCAGGCCCCATGAGATGTCTTGGAAAAGTGATCAAATGCCTAAATAGACATTTAAATTTTTGCTTATTCTATCTAACACAAAAGATAATCTATTTGAATGGGAAAAATGTGTTTATTTTTACACATCTTGGGTGAGGCCAAGTTCCTCAGAACACACCCCCTTATAGTTTAATTACACTATTCCAATAACAGCAAAAAACAATAAAAACAATAACGATAAGCAACCCAGTAGAGCTCTCACAGAAATCGCATCCTTGTAACAACAATCTGCAGAATAAAGTGCTGCTGGATGTGATGCTTGAAATCTCACAGGCTCAAGCTGTATGGTGAGATCTTTTATTTTGCCTAGCATGTCGATTCTGTAAGAGAATAATTTCTCAGGGCATTTAGACTTTTTCAACCAAAATCAGAAAGTGCAGGCTCATCCATCATTTTTAGAAAACCCAATCTAATCACAAGGTAATCTTTCTGAACCTGCAAGCTTGTGTAACTGATCTCAAGCATCTCAAGATTGGTTGAAAGCTTTTGAACCTCTTTCTGATGAGAGTATAAATCTACTACATGGGGCCATGCTGAGCCAATAACCACACAGAGACCTGCAATTTCACTTCAGTCCAGAAAATTAGGATTGCTGAGCCAGTAACCGTACCAAAACTTGTGTCTTGGTGTTATCCTAGTGGTAATGCACCAGAAACCTCAGCCTTGCAATAGCCCAGAAAGCTAGATGTGCTAAGTCAGGGCATATCTATACTATGAAATTAGGCCAATTTTATAGAAGTCAATCTTTAATAACTGATTTTATACAGTCAATCATGCATGTCCTCACTAAGCGCATTAGGTCGGTGGAGTGCATCCTCAATACCGTGGCTAGCATCAACTCACGGAGAGGTGCACTGGGGTAGCTATCCCACAGTTCCCGCAGTCTCCGCTGCCCATTGGAATTCTGGATTAATCTCCCAATGCCTGATGGGGCAAAAACATTGTTGTGGGTGGTTTGGGGTACATGTCGTCAGTCTCCCCTCGCTCCCTCCCTCCTTGAAAGCAACAGCAAACAATCATTTTGCGCCTTTTTTCCTGGGTTATCCATGCAGACGCCATAGCATGGCAAGCATGGAACCCGCTCAGCTGCACACTGCTTTTGTGAGCATTGTAAACACCTCGCACATTATCCTTCAGTATGTACAGAGCCACCACGAGGAAGATTGTGAGGAGGACATGGACACGGACATTCCTGAAAGCATGGGCTGTGGCAAATGGGACATCATGGCAGCATTGGGGCTGGTTGATACAGTGGAACACTGATTCTAGGCCCGGCAAACAACAGACTGGTGGGACCGCATCGTGTTGCAGGTATGGGATGATTCCCAGTAGCTGCGAAACTTTCGCATGCGTAAGGCCACTTTCATGGAACTTTGTGAGTTGCTTTCTCCCATCCTGGAGCGCAGGAATACCAAGATGAGATCTTCCCTGATCTTCCCCTGGGGCAATAGATGGAACGCATATCCCTATATTGGCACCGGACACCTTGCCAAAGAGAACATAAACTGGAAGGGGTACTTCTCAATAGTGTTGGATCACACTGGTGGATCACAAGAGCCGTTTCACCGACATCAATGTGGGATGGTCGGGAAAGGTACATGACGCTCGCATCTTTCGGAACTCCAGGCTGTGTGGAAAGCTGCAAGAAGGGACTTTTTTCCCAGACCAGAAAATTATCATTGGGGATGTTGAAATGCCAATAGTTATCCTTGGGGACCCAGCCTACCCCTTGATTCCATGGCTCGTGAAGCCATACACAGGCAGCCTGGATAGCAGTAAGGAGCAGTTCAACTATAGGCTTCTTCCGCATTCATAACATGTGGGAATGGTTTCAAACTGCAGCACTCTCCTTTTCCATAGCATCCAATGCTGGTTGTGTTTGCCGTTTAAAAGGAGGGGCTGTGGTTTTGGAGTGGATGTGCAGCACACCTCTCCCCTTCCCCCCACATAGTTATTCTCCGGGATGATCCCTTTTAGCCAAGCACAAACAGCCAAGCATGCCTGGGGTCTAATGTGTTGGGGATCAGCAAACAGAGGGGATTACTGTTTCCTTACAAAAATTCCCCTATTTCAACCAGGTGACCATGAATGATATCACTCTCCTGAGGCTGACACAGAAAGATAAAGACCGAATGTTGCATGAATGCGACCAAAACCCAGGACCATTCGCTGCGATGCTTTGTGCTGCAATGATTCCAGACCACTTGCTACTGGCTTGGCGTGGTAAAGTGTCCTACCGTGGAGGATGAAATAAGGCAGCCCTCCCCAGAAACCTTCTGCAAAGGCTTTCAGAGTACCTCCAGGAGAGCATCATGACGATGTCCCTGGAGGATTCCCGCTCCATCCCCGACACGTTAACAGACTTTTCCATTAGCTGTACTGGCCACGAATGCATCCCAATTGCTCAAGGCAAATCAAACACAATTGCTTTTAACCCCTGTAGTATCATTACAAATGTGCACTCACCAGAGGTGCCTTCTCTGCCTTCAGGGTCCGGGAACAATTCGCCCTGGGAGGGTATTGGCTCCAGGGTGAGGAAAAGGTCCTGGGGAGGCTTCCAGGGAGAATGGATTCTCTGCTTGCCTGCTGTGCATTCTCCTCCTCCTCTTCCCCATCCACAAAATCCTTATCTGTGTTGCGTGAGGCTGCCACCTTGCAGGTGTCCATGGAGGGTGTTGGGGTACTGGTAGGGTCTCCCACAGAATGGCATACAGCTGATCATAGAAGCGGCATGTCTGGGGCTCTGACCCGGAGTGCCCGTTTGCCTCCTTTTGTCTTTTGGTAGGCTTGCCTGAGCTCCTTAATTTTCATGCAGCACTGCTGTGCATCCCTGGTGTAGCCTCTCTCCAACGTGAGATTTTGGCATATATATCAGCATTTCTTCTGCTGGATCAGAGTTCTTCCTGCACAGATTCTTCTCCCCATACAGCAGTCAGATCCAGTGTCTGCCGTTCACTCCATGCTGGAGCTTGTTTGCGATTCTAGAACTGCATGGTCACCTGTTCTGCTGAGCTCGCCACGCTGACCAAACAGGAAATGAAATTCAAAAGTTCCCGGTGCTTTTCCTGTGTACCTGGCTAGTGCATCAGAGTTGAAAGTGCTGTTAAGAGCAGTCACATTGGAGCACTCTGGTATAGCTCCCAGAGGCCAATACCATCGAATTGCACAGCGCTGCGTCTACACTACCCCAAATTAGATCCAGGAAGGTCGATTTTAGTGCTACTCCCCTCGTCAGGGAGAAGTACAGCAGTTGATTTTAAGAGCCCTTTAGGTCGGCGGAACGGGGTTGGTTGTGTAGACACATTCATTATAAAATTAACCTAACATGGCTAAATTCGACCTAACCTTGTAGTGTAGACCAGGCCTCAGTATCCCTTACAGAAGCTCGTGTGTTGGTGTCTGTGAACCAAGCTAAAGGTGCTGAGCGGAGATTATAACAAAAGGTGCGGATATGGCAGTTTCCCATATTCTGGTCTTGGGGGATCTCAGTTGCCTGAGAGCTCCTTCTTCACCTGCGTCTTCACTGGTTGGTGAATGAGGAGTGCATCGTGTGGAAGACTCTGTAATGCAAGCAGCAGGAGGAGCAGGTGCCTGGCTAGGAAGTGTCTGGGGCTCCAAACCTATTCAACAGCTGGCCGTGAGCTTCTCTTCCTACTCTGATCTGCGCTCACCACCACTTGTATTGTAACACATTGGAATCAGGATTGAGGGGCAGGAGTTAAGGAATAGTGTAGCATTGTGTTGTAATGAACCTGCTGGCCCATTACAGCGTACCTTCCCTCCACTCTGGCTGAGCTGTAAGGAAAGGCTCTAGCCGTGCAGAGCACTGTCTTGCTCTGTTTAAAATCCAGCCCAAATCCTTAGCGTATAGGAAAAGGAAGTAGTAACCTGAAGTCGGTGGGGGGCTAGACTCAGAAGGGAGAAAGTTGTTGCATGAGAGCAGAAGCAGCAGGCTGGAGGCAGTGGATGGGGAGGTGGCTGCAGAAGGAAGGCCAGGCAGCAAACAGACTGAAAGCTGGGAATAAACCGATGAGATCTGACAAAAGAAGCAGCGGTAATCACAGCAACAGGATACAGCACAGTGGCCTACAAGCAGCGATAGCAACCGTATATGTTAGGACGTTGATTTGGAAGGGATCCCCAATAGGCTGTTATCTTTGTACCCCTATACTGGGCTGCCCTAGAAGCTGGAATAGGAACTGTTGGCTTTATTTTTTCATTGTAATTTAAAGTCCTTGTGCCTAGCTGTTTGCACCTTTTGGTTTCTTGTCTGCTAAACAGGATGAATGCATGAACTCACCGAAAGCTGCAGCCTGGTGCGTGGAGTGCCAAGAGCACTTACCTCCAGCCCCTTGCCTTGAGCCTCTGAGCACACTGCCAGAACTTGAATGGGACCTGGCATAGCACAGCACATGGGGTGACACCTTGCAGTGAGATTGGTTACAGTATGATGAGACCAGAAGCATTAGCCAATGGAGGTCTAGGGCAATGCAGAACTGAACTCAAGTCAATAGTCGATCAGCTGAGGAATAAAAAAAGAACTCCCTGAAAATTATATTTATTCTCAAGCTGTGCTACTCTGGTGGTGTCTAGACCTGGCTGTTGCCAAATTTATAATTCAGGTAGAGATGAAGCTTCGAATCCTCACAGCAGTGCAGATTCAAATTCAGATCTTGCATCCAAACCAAAATGGCAGATAGTAGACAGCTGTTCTTGTGACACTTCCATCTTTCTCTCCTCCTATGGTCCCACCTCATCAATGCTGCCTTTTGGAAGGGGCATCTCCAGGTCTCCATACCCTCCCAGGATCTCCAGGAGGGTGCTTCTCTCCCACCACTTCCTATCTGGGTCTGCTGACTCAGGTGACAACCCACCCAATCCAATGGGATTTTTGAGGCTGTTGTAGGAGAGGTGTAATTTGTAAAGTCAAAATGACTAAGAACTTAAAAATTGAACAGTAATAGACCATGAATCCTAGTGATGATTGAGTCTTGTGTTACTCTAAACAAAAAGAGCTCTCAACTGTGCTTGTAGCTGTTTCACACTGACTCAACAGACATTCTAGGCTTCAGCGTGACACAGAGGCAGTGTCCTGGAATTTTATTGTAGAGACTAGAGATGGAAAAAATTTACTTTGAATAATCATCCTGCAACTCTCAGCCACTTTGGATTGAACCCATATGGTCATACTGAGTTCAGTTTTGCCTGAATACGTCTTGCAGAATCTAGTCCATATTTTGAAACTCCTCTCCTCTTACTTACATCTGTATAATGTCATTGAGTTAAATGGATTTATTCCTGACATACACTGAAGTTACATGAGAGGGCAATCAGACTTGTAATGTTCAAGACTGGATTGATAATGTTGTGTCCTACCGTGAGAATCAGAATAATTTGCTGTTTTCTTCAGAGGTATGTATTTGAGCTAATTACTCATCCGTACAAAGGACTATTCTAGACAAGCCTTTCCCCCAGAGGAATTAATTCTTCAAAATAAAAATAATCAGATACTGAGTTAATTTCCGATTTCACATTTGTTGCCAAACATTTTTTGGGGTAAACAAAATATGCTGGCAAAGCTCTGCTCTCATTGTATGCTTTTTATTAACTGGGAAACAGGCAGTTGATTCTTATCCTTTCTATCAGCTCAAATAAATTACACATAGTTCAGAATGGGAGACTTGTGCAAACTAGCTGGCTGCTTCCAATTTGGGAGCCAAAAAGCAAGTCTGTATAAACCGTAGTGTGATCTGCTGCACCAGGCCTTGATAATGATAAGAAGAATGATATGAAGTCCCAAGTTTGAAATCCCCACTGCCAAGCTGGGATTGATGGAAACTGTTAAGTCAGAATCTTATATTTCTGCATTATGAAAAATACAAGACATTGTATCTTTGGGAAGTATTTGAAATAAAATGGAAAGCTAAAATGTCTGATATATTGTGTTGTTTCTATTTATAAGCCCTTAAGAGTGTTAGGAAACACCTGAAACGCATGAATTTCAAATGGGTGTAGTGTTTTGAAGGCATTCTACTGAGTGTGGTGACATGAGCCCCCGCTGTAAGCTGTATAGAGTATATCATATGGCTCTAAGATCTTTTTTTTAAAAGGCGATCTAGAAAAGCAAAAACATAATGAGGCATGGAAAGAGGTGAAGTGCCAAATTTAGCCCTGTATGACTCCATTACTGTCAATGGAGGTTACTCTGGATTTACAGAATTGTAAATGAAATTCTTGAGGCCCATGATGTTTCAAAATAAAAGCTCTCTCTCTCTCTCTCTGTGTTTGTCTGGGCAGGAAGGGTGAAGGAATAGATATTTATGACATGAGATGTGTCCAAATCTGTACTTTCCTAATGGAGCAGAATACAGCCTACATTTTCAAAATGGGCCAACCAAAATTAGGTGTCCCAGTTTTCAGTGACCAACTAAAGACATCCAGTGGAGGCATCCAAAACAGACACCTAGTTTTGAAGTTTGGCCTAAATATCTGGATACAGATTGGTATCTTACTCTTAATGTGCTTACACAGAAACTATTCTTGACATCTTAAAGTATGCAACAAATGCTGAAATATTCTGTAACTGTGAGTCAAGACTAGATTCATGACCTCAGACCCAGTAGATCTGAGTTTCTTGGAAACAGTAATCTGGCACTAGATGTTTGTGGTTCAGGCAGCTGACTATAAACAGCATAAGCCCACAAAGGTTTAGATAATACTTTTCTGAAGGTGAACTTAGTGCTCAGGAAAAGGAGCGACATAACAGAACTAGCCAGAGGAAGCATAGGACAGGCAGGCTCTGTGCAAGCTCAGAGCAACTTTGCTGTTGCACTCCTGAGGCCTAATTAAGCAGAAAGTGCCTGGTCTTTTGTGGTGGTGTGGCATGGACAGGCACTAGTCTGTTGTCTGTGAGATAAAATCACCAAACACATATAGTAAAAACAAGATTTCCACCAAAGTGAATGCATTAATAACATAAGACAGCAGTAAGGGCCCCTCAACAGAATTTCTGCTTTGTAAGAATAAACTGCTGTCTTGAGAGAGCGGCTGCTTTCCATTCCAATTCTCTACTCAGGGCTTTTAGAGAAGAACAGCACACCTACTTTACTTTCTGTTGTGTTCTAAGGAACTTCAAGCCACTGCTTGGATTTTCTTAACACAATGCTTAACTTTCAGCTGACAGAAATACAACAGCTCACAGAGACTCCATCTTAGCCCATGTGTGTACGCTGGGAGGTAAGTAACCCTTTAATTACTGAGTTAAATACCAGGCAAAGCCCAGATCAAGCTCCTTAGCCCTGCAAATAAGTACTTCCCAAGTTATAAATAAGAAAAATACAGGGATGCATTTTTGTTTCGCTTTTCCGTAAGAGTCTCATTTGGAAAATATTGTCTTGAAGGAGCATCTGCATAATAGCAGGATTACTCTAATGAGCCTCTGTATTGTCCAATGATGGGGGGAAATCTTCAAATAAGAGAAAAGCAAACTGCTGTCCTGCAGGGGTTGCTGTCCTGGAGCAGGGAATCATGCACAGGAAAAAGTAGTCCCTATTTCCCCTATCATTGGCCATGGCAGTGGTTTTGCCAGGGAAGGGCAGTTTGAAACTGTGGGTTAGGCTTCATAGAAAATCAACCAATGGAGATTGCACGGTATTTATCCATCAGTGCATCAGTGTTAGGGTTGCCAGACGTCCGGTTTTTGAGTGGAATGCCCGGACGAAATGGGACCTTGGTGGCTCTGGTCAGCTCCGCAGCTCCTATTGGCCAGGAACCGTGACCAATGGGAGCTACAGGCCTGCGGGTGTGAGGGCAGCGCGCGGAGCCTCCCTGACTGCCCATGCACCTAGGGGCTGCAGGGACCTGGCGGCTGGTTCCTGGGAGCAGCAGTAAGTGCTGCCGGGACCCCGCACTGCAAACCCCCAGCCCAGAGTTGCACTTGCGGCAAGCCCCGCCCCTAGGAATCGGGCTGCGCTCTTGCCGGGGTCGCGGGGCTTGGGTCTGGCCCGGAGCCGAGTGAGCCGCGGGGGCTGGAGCCAACCTGAGCCGAGCCGCGGGGGCTGGAGCCAACCTGAGCCGAGCCGAGATGCGGGGGCTGGGCCGGGCCAAAGCCGAGCCGAGCCGCGGAGGCCGAGCCGCGGGGGCCGGACCCGAGCCGAGGGGACTGGGCCGGACCCGAGACAGACCCAAGCCGAGGGGGCTGGGCCGGGCCGGACCCAAGCCGGGGGTGGAGCGTTCAGGGGAGGGGAGGAGGAGCTGGGGGCGGGGTGGAGAGCTGCGACGCGGGGTCCTCTTAGTGTGGGGCCCGATTCAGCCGAATCGGCTGAATCGGCCTAAAGCCGGCCCTGCCCAGGGATACACAGGTCAGAAGTAAACTTGGTGTCTGCACACTTTCAGAATCCAATGGCACTCTCACACAATAAACATGTTTGACAGGAATTTTGCCATTTACAGTTTGAAGATAGGTAACTATTTCCAATACCCTTTTTATTGCCCCTCTACTTTACTTTCTTCTCTCTCCTCCCCTGTAATTTCAGGCCAACACTGTTGTTTAGGATCAGACGTCAGTCTCTCGTACTGACAATTTTTCTGCTTCTTTGTCTCATATTTGCTGCAGTTGCTTTGCTTTGTGGGATTTCATGAAGAAAATCTTGTCCTCAGGTGACATTTGAAAAAATAACTCTACCTGGATTTTCTGCAGTGTTGTCTGAGGGATTGCATGACAAGACACAAAGTGGGGCAGATTTTCTATTGCTCTTTTGAGTTTGCAGCAACCCATTTGCCAGTGCATTTGATGAAAGGAAGTAAGCAGCTGATAAGGTATATTTGATACTATTCCTCTTTAAGAGTGCCCAAATTCCTCAGATTTGAAGGCCATTGTATGATATGACTTCTCTTGTCTCCTTATTTGACTCTCATCACTGTAGTGAGTGGGTGCTCAGTACCCCATGCAGCACATCAGTCTCTCAACACTTCCGTGGGGACAGCTATTCAGTGCTCTAGGTCCTGAGTCTGGCCATTGCTATGGCCTCTTGTACATATATAAGCAAATAAAAAATGAACTTCCTCTAAGCTTATAGAAACTTTTTAATTTTAAGAATAACGGAAATGTACTAACATCAAGAAATTGAACTGTGCACCAGCATTGGATGGACCGGTGTTAAATAGTGTTACAGTAGGTGACAGCCTTGAAATGTTAACCCCAGTCCTTCCGTTCAAAAGGTCGCTTTTCTCGCCTTTGCCCTTGCGAACTGAACCAGAGCATCAGAAAGATCCAAAGACTGGCCAATGGCATTTTAAAGCGATAAAATAGCAAGCCATGTCAGTCTCTCATCAGCCATCATCGATCAAAGATATGTTTTAATGAGCCTGAGCTTTGAAAAGCTGTGCTCACCACTCGCACCTGTGACCAGCAGTATGAGCAGAAACCTCAACGCTATCCACACATTAGGAACAGTGTACTTCTGCTTTGCATCCTGAATGAATTAGAGAACTTGGAGCAGAGAGTGCTTCCTGTGTTGCAAAACGTGATGGATGTTGTCCAATTCGACATAGAGGTCTTTATCATTGATGTCTGAACATTCCCCATGTGTCAGCCTCTGGTGAAGGCCCATGCAATTGTTCAAGAATGTTTTCCTGTCCTCTGGTAGCTTACTAAGTCATACAAAAAACCCCATTTTTTTTGTGGTGCTTCATTTGTCCAAATCTTTCTTCAATCGACACTCAAGCAGTGTCAATGAGTGAGCAAAAAAACTCCCTTGAATTTTTCTTCCAGGCTTCCCATCACCTTATCTCTGCCCTCATAACCAAACTGTCTCTTCTTCCGATGAATGCAAGTTTCCTTGAAGACAGGCTCAACTCCTAAGTTTTCCGCCATTTCTTTGGCAGCAGTGATGGCATCTTCAAATCCGTTGTCTCTGTAAGCCACAATGAAATCAAGGCAGCTTCTCAGGAAAGTAGTAGAGGTCGCAATGTCCATTGACTGAGTTTGTAACAGGATATCGTGCCAAATCACAACTAAGACAAGAAATGTGAAGTCAATTATCTGGTTTGCCAGGCTTTGCGCCTGATGTCAGATTCCGGCTTGGGCTTTACTTCACTGTGCCAGTTCCATCAGGGCGTTGTAAACCTCAGTCACCTAGTACCTCACTGGCCTTGTGCTGTCAATGCAGCTCTCCCAATGAGCGTCACTTAGTGGCTTCACAGTCAGATTTGTAACATTGTCGGTGTTACAACCTTAAATAGTTGATGCTGAAAACAGGTGGTATATCCTTTTCAGTACTCCAAAGAGAGATGGAATATCAAAGAATCATAGAATCATAGAATATCAGGTTTGGAAGGGACCTTGGGATGTCATCTAGTCCAATCCCCTGCTCAAAGCAGGACCAGTGCCTAACTAAATAAGTGTCATGTTCTTTAGATACTGAATCTAAAGAACATGACACCACATCTGACACAACCAGGTTGAGGGAATGGCAGCCGAAAGCCACAAAGAAAGTTCTTGGATCCTTGCCTGGAAGCCACTGTTTCTTCCCTTTATGTTCACGCTATTGTTATAGCCTTGGCTGCGACAGTCCTGAAGCTCTATTTTATTCTCATTCAAGATGTTCATAGACAGTTCTGTTAGGTCTTTTCCAGTAGAGTTGTCCAAAGACTGGAAACAGATAAAGTGCTCCTTTACTTGGATACAGCCATCCTCGTCGTCAACAAATCTTATTGTAAATGACGTCTTTTCACTGTGATGAATGTCGGGAGTGCAGTCCACTATTATGGTGTAGTACTTCGCTTTACTGAGCTGCATCAATATGTTTTTCAATACCATAAGGTCAATCAATTCATTTTGAATTGTTTTGCTGCAGTCATGATCCATAGCTTCTTTACAAACTACTCAATGTACATGCGCACACCTGACATCATCGTATTTCCCAAAGAGCTCTGCCAAACCGAGGAAATTACCATTATGTTCAGTGAACAACTTATCCAATGAGTCCTGGAAAGCCATATTATTCTTTGCAAGGAAGAAGGTAATTGAGATCAGACACTCCAGCAAGTTCCTCCAATGCTGGGTTTCTACATTAATAATGTGCTGTTTTTTTGCGTCTGTGCATTTATTCAGTTTGAGACTGGACTCGACCTCCATCCATTCGGAGTGGACCATAAAATGGTTGAGTGACCTTTTATGTTGCTTCAGAGCACCCGGTAAGTTATGCCAGTAATTCACCCTGAAAGCGCAAGAAATGATTGGGCATTCTAATAAAATATTTTACAACAAAACCAGATCACTTTGTCAGTTGATTTTGAGTAAACTAGGCAATGCCAATTCAATTTCTCACCACTTTTGAGCACTCTTTTGCAGTGTGACTTTGTGAAGTGTCGCTTCTGCTCAGTTACTGGAAACGTCATATCCTCGATTTTGCCTGGCCTGTTCAAAATTGTACGATCAATATCGGCAGAGGTTAGGGTTGCCGGCCATCAAGCAGGATCTGATGTATCTATTTGTGGTGTTCAATTTTTCTCATTGCTGTTTCTATCATCATGCAAGGCTGATTCTTCTTTTTCATTTCTCTCCTTTTCATGTAAATCAGATTTTTCTTGGTCATTACTCTCCTTTTCAGGTGAGCCACATTCTTCTTTAATCATCACTCTTTTTTATGCCACCAGGAAAACTGGACAATTCTCCATCACTTTCCTCATATTTCCATTCCTATCTTTAGGTAAATCTTTAGGTGATGCCCCACCTCTTATATACCTGCAAGGGCATGGCTGACAACATTCTAGGAGGTTCAAGGAAAATGTAGTTCTCAGAAAATCCTGAAGGTTCCAAGAGATTCTATAAGGGTCCAGAACATTCCAGGAGGTTAGTGAAAAATGAATTCACATATGGAATACGCGAAACATTTTACTCCAAACATTATATTTTCTCTTTTGTTGCTCACAACAAAAACAACACCCTGAGCCTGGCACCCCCTCAAGCCCAGCACCCCAGGCAGTCGCCTCTAACCTCTGGCCATATTGAGTATGTTTTGACTATCATCAGCAATATTAGATTGTCCTTCACTGCAAAGTCAGTATCAATCCTCCATCACTGGTTCTGAGCCCATTTCCCAAGGGATGGCATGATGCAGTGTCAGCCACATTACTGGCCTCTTGGCATGTGTCATACTGTGTGCTCAACAATTCAATATACTGATCCAAACATGCTCACCAAAAATAACTTCAGTGAACAACTTTTATTTTAATTATTCCAGTGTGGGTTTCATGCAGTCCAGCCAAGCATCTGGTTAGTAAGGATTTTCATATCAAAGCACAGAAACCACTGTCTACAGTAACTCTCTACTGTCTTTTCCTGGCTAAATTCCAGGGTTTGTTCTCCATCCTCATCCTCTTTCATCTCTGTTCTTCTTTTAACACTGTTAATCAGATTAATTGAAAACTCATCCTTTTTTGGCTTTCATGACTGTCCTCTCCTGGTTTTCCTTCTGCTTCTTGGTTTTGATGGTTCCCCTTCCTCTCCCACTCTCCGTGGGAGTCTCTCAAGGTCCATCCTTAGGCCCATCCTCTTCTTTCATTACACCCTCTCTCTGGGTGACCTCATCTGCTCATATAATGCGGTAGTTAGAAATCTACCACTTTTATGCCACTGACATGGCAATCTACCTCTTCCCTTCTCATTTGTGTCCCTCCATCCAATCCTGCATCTTAGCCTGTTACTCTGACATCCTCTCTTGGCTGTCTTGCTGACAGCTTAAATTTACCATGGCCAAATCTTTCCTCCTAATCCCTCTCCATTGTCCCCATTCTCTATCCTGGCTGACAACGTCACCATTCCTCTCACTCAGGCCCATAACCTGGGGGTAATTTTTGATTTCTCTCTTGACCTGTACATGCAGACTGTCTCCAAATCCATAACACGTCTGTGATCTGATTTTTTTTTTCTATCCAAATAGCCTAACTCTCCTCTAGGCCCTCATTATCTTCCCTCTTAATGACTGTCACCTCTTCCTTTGCAGCCTTCCTACTTACACCCCACATGACCTACTCTGGTCCATACAATACACAAATGTTAAGATGAGCTCCCTTGCCCATACTCTGATTATATCAACTCTCCTTTGAATGCCTCGATTGCCCCTCTGTTTAACAGCATTGAGTTCAAATGCCGTTAAAGTTCACTTTTGTCCTCAGTGCTCTTCACAACTCTGCCCCCTCTACTAGACTGTTCCTGCCTCATATCGTGTCCTCCCACCCCCAAAACTCCTTGCTTTCTTCCACACTGCCCCTAACCCATATAACAGCCCTGTAACATGATCCATCAGGCTATCCCCCTCTCTTCCTTCAGATCTCTCAGAAAGGCTCACACTGGCCATGATGCCCATAAGAAATCCCCATATTATAATGTCTTGTAGTGGGGTAAGATGAAATAGTGGGAATTTACTTCATAATTGTACAGAAAAAATTACAAAATGTGTACCAAAACAGCATGTATTTGCATATATTCCTTCCCCCCACAATTTTTTATTTCACTTGTCATCTTAGGCTGGGATTTCAAAGGAGCTTCAGGGTGGTACGCACCCAATTCCATTGACTTACGATGGCATTTAGGTGCCTAACTCCTTTTGAAAATCCCAGTGTGACAGGGTGCTGGGCAACAGAAGCTGAGCCAGCCCTCTGGTCACTTCAGCTCCAATTAATTACCCCGGAGCGGACCTCATTGTGAAGAGCTGTGCCTAACTGATGGGCTGAGGAGAAATAAGAGGCTAATTAGGCAGAGGATACAAAAGGCACAGGAAGGAAGTAGGATGGAGGAAACAGACAGAGAGGGGGGGAAAAAAAGATTGCTTTTCCCTGCTTTTCTCAGGAGCTGAGGGTTCTCTAAGACTTTAGGGGTGAAGCGATATAGTGTATAAGGATGGTGGAAACCAATATTGTAAATCAGCTGCATGAGGTGTTTTACCAGCAAAAAAGGTCTCTGAGTTATTTGTGGACTTTTGCCGAAGCAGGAGTGGGGGGGCCCTGCCACACCTAGTCTTAGGCCATGTCTACACCACTGCTTATGTCGGCAAAACGTATGTCGCTATGGGGTGTGAAAAAAACACACCCCAAGCAGCATAAGTTTCGCCAGCATAAGTGGTAGTGTTGCCAGCACTGTGTCAACAGGAGAGCTTCTCCCGCAGACATAGCTACCGCCGCTCGTTGAGGATGGTTTAATTATATTGATGGGAGATCTCTTTCCCATCTGCATAGAGTGGCTAAACGAGAGATCTTACAGAGGCACAGCTGCATCGATACAGCTGTGTCGCTGTAAGGTCTCTAGTATAGACATAGCCTTAGACGGTTAACTCTTCAGGACATGGATTGTGTCGCCATATGTATCTGAACAATGCCTAGCAGAGTAGGGCCCTTATCCTGATTGGGGTCTCTCACTGCTATGATTGTATATAAATATTAAATAATGACAATGATCATATGACTCTTATAGTTCATCATTCACACAGTCTTCAGAGACCATCTGTTTATGGTTTCTTTAATAAAATGCTCAATTTTTATTAAGCAAAAATGGAAGATCTCTCAGGACTTAGAGAACAAGAGCAGTCTAATCAGTTTCCAGACAGCTTTATCTGTAGACTAAACAGATGCAAAAGCTAGAACAGTAACTACCACAGTATTTCCCATCTTTGGGCTGCTCTCAGGCCCTTCCAGCTTAGCCCATGTGTGTACACTGTGTGAGATATTCTAGTTTAGCCCATGTGCATATGCTGCGTAAGGTATTTGGCGTGGGATTTTCAAAGGTGTCTGAAGGAGGTAGGTGCCCAACTCCTTTTGACAAGCCCACCCTTGACTCTTCAAGGATTTTTACAATACCAAAAGTGTACTTTGTACTTTATAGAAAAACCAGGAAAACATGCCCCCAAACATTTAAAATCTAATTTAGCTACATGAGATTCGTAAGAGTGAAAAACAGAAGGGAAAGGAAGGGATGAGGTGAGGAAAGACAAGAGTAACTGGATCCCATTATTACTCAGTTTAGGCCTATGTGCATCTTGAGGGTTCAGTTAAAAGTAGGGGGCAGGTTGCTCTATTTTTAAAAAATCTTTATTATTGCCTCACATTTTGTGGCCATCATGCAAGAAGTATGTTTAGAGGTGGGATTTGAATGAGAAGAGGGTAGTGGTTAAACACTGTGTGAAGCACTTACCTTAATACTTAATGCTTGACTTTTTTAAAAGGAAAAAAGTGCAGAAATTAGACATTATTTATTGAGCATGAATGCTGGAAACATAGAAAGATCATTTGATCTATTGTGGCCAACCTCCAGTTGTATTTGTCTATTAGGAGTGACATTTAAAAAAATAAAAAGAACAGAATATTACCCCTGACGAGTTAACATTGCTTTGTGGTTTATGTCTGTAAGCTGAGAGTGTGATGCTGCAGTATTTGGGGAAATATCTATTAGCAGCTATTCTTTTGCAAATAATCCAAAATAGCTAAAGAACAACCCCTTTAAAAACATTAAACATGAAGGCCCCCAAACCCCCCCAAACCTCCTGACATTGTGTAGATTTGGTGCCTTCCCATTGGAAAGTTACCAAGTCTCATTTGTTTTGCTTGGGCCTCACTCAAACATAACTTGCCTCAAGCAAGTAAGCAAGCCAGCAATGTCCTGGCTTGTAAAGTAATTTGATCTACCTCAGCAAACTGAACTCAGCCTAACAGCAATGGAAAATTAATGACAGATAATAGAATGGTGGTTATATCTTTAAAAAAACCCCACCCCATTATTATAAAGTTTATCCTAGGATTAAAGTCAATAGTCTTTTGAATATCCTAATCAAGGAATTGCACAGAGTACTAGAGTATTGTTTTTGAGTCTGCTGAAGCCCAAGCTGTAGAAATGTCTCTTTGTTTGCTATTGTGTCTCTGAAGCCTGAAGTATAGCCTGTCCTTAATAGTTACCTGTCGCAGAAGTGCCTAATTTGCTAATTCAGCTGCAATAGTAATCCAGGAAGTGCAGGAACCCTGGACCCACCTGTCTGAAATAAAGGGGAGCCTCAGGAAAAGGAGTGGATTGGAATTTGTTTGGATACAAATTGGGCCGAGCTACAAAACGCTGGTCGTGAGCTACAAGCATAGCCAAACACTGGCTTTAGATTTTACACCTATGGGCCTCAAGGCATTTTACCAAGGTAGGTAAGGAACAGTATCATTATCTCTATGTTAGAGATGAGGAAACAATCACAGAAGCCCAGATACTCAAAGATATTTTGGCACCTAATTCCCATTGATTTATATGGGAGTTAGGCACCTAGAGATTTCTGAGGATCTGGGCTAGAGAGCCAATGACCACATAGTAAATCACTGACAGAATGAGATAACTTCTCAATGGACTAGAAAGGGACAGGGGAGAATGAGGAGAAAGAGCTGCTAAGGAAGAAACTGATTTCTTGTTTTGTTTTTGTTTTGAATCCCAAAATGTGGTGTTGATGGCTGGGAAGCTCATCTAGGAAAGTGTTGGAAAATGGATGCCATCTGGAAGCATTTTTATTCCAAAAGAAAAATGCCTCTTTCTTTTTCTTCCTCCCCTGTATCTTGTCTTTTATGTTGGCCTAGTTGTCTAAACCTCTCACATTCCTCCTGCACTGCCTGGTGCCAGAAAATGCTCTCCTCAAGCAGCACCTTCTCTCTGTGTATTAATGTCAAGCTTACGTCTCTTGTCCCAAATTTGGGTCTTCATTTCATATCCCCATGCCCAGTCTCCTGGCTTCTGTTCTTCATCTCTGTGATCCAGAGTAGGGAGGGCTCAAGTAATGTGACTTGGTTTGCAGATTGCCTACAACCCTAGGGCAGGCAATAGGTTCAGGGGAAGTACATCTAGAGACATGGAAAGGAATAGACAGAGAGAAGATAGCACAGCATGGTTGAAAATCCTGAGTTGCTAAAAGCCAGACTGTTGCTGCTTAATGACCTTGGAATCAGGGGGGGGATAAAATAAGGGAATGGGGAAAAGTCCATGGTCTTATCATTGCAGTCACACTACAGGGGAAAACTTGTTTCCATTAATCACCCATACACGCATGTGGGCACAGTGTACATTTTGCTTAACATGTTTTACAATCTGAAGCTAAACTTGTACAAAAAACCTTTCCCTTCTTGTTTTGGATCCCTATATAACATTAGCTCAGGATTTACAGTATTCGCTATACTGCTTACACTCACTATAGGAAATGCTGCCTATACTGTTTGTCAAGTGCAACTGAAAAGCTTTTTACATGTGATCATTCTAAGACTTTTACTTTGCCAATGATTTATTATATTATCAGTGTTATGGACAGTCTGTGACTTAGTTTCTCCATATGTGACATGGGGTTAATGATACTGCTACTTACCCAACTATTCTGTCAAAGAAAAGCAATGTTTAGGAACACCACTGTTTCCAAACATAAATATTTCTCTTTCTGGTTCGATAAATCTGTTTAAATCTCTATTTCAGGTTCCCAGGAAAGTAAAAACAGCCTAAAGGTAGGACATGTGATATAACAGTTTTTTCATGATCTCTTTGACCCCGTGAATTGACCAAGGAAGATAATGGCTCCAAAGTGTGCATTGAATGTTTTGCTTTTCCAGTATCTAGAAGATTCAGTACATCTGAGGTATCACTTTTTTTTCCCCCATCAGGGCTAGTGTGGATGTCCTACTGACAAGAGCAGGAGCTGTATTTTTTTCTCATCACCTCATAAATAGTCCAATTCTGACTGAGGATGTTAGGTAATGCTTGCCACATCCAGAACTCAAAGGGGGTATGACTTTTATTGTATAACCCTTTAAGATCTGAGGCAGTATTGTTTAACATAGCATATTGTTTTCCTTTCCTGCTTTTACTGGGCTTTGATGCTGATTTTAGAACTTGACAGTTGTATTTGGACTTGACTTACATCTCCCAGTTGGGGAGGAAAAAAAAGTTATAGATGTTCAGAACACCAGGAAAAATAAACTATATATGTAGAAAGCAAGATTCGTCCTCAGGAACGGCATACACTGATAGAGTACGCTATGCATTTAGGAAAACAGAAAAGGACTTGAAAAGAATCTCATGATTGTTTGACTTTCAATATACATTT
The DNA here is from genome assembly GCF_013100865.1 of Trachemys scripta elegans. Classification (NCBI taxonomy): domain Eukaryota; kingdom Metazoa; phylum Chordata; order Testudines; family Emydidae; genus Trachemys; species Trachemys scripta. The sequence continues at coordinate 37,276,224 of NC_048300.1, forward strand.
CTCAGTAATGATAATACTTATGTGTGGGTCTTGTATTTGATCAAATGATGAGGATGAAGTATTAGGAATCATTACATATACTGCAGAATTTCAAGAGCTGGAACGTGTTACAAATAGTGCAACCATAGATATCCGGATGAACTGCTTATCTTTAAAATCAAAGTGAAGTCATCCCTGAAACAGTCCAGCAGGACAGTGTTTTACAAATTCATGCCATGCCATTCTTTGGGGGTAGGAATTCACATTGCCCATTAATGACTAAATTTTTCAGTTGGTCCATGTCAGAAAAAATATAAATAATCAATGGGGAATTCAATATAAACCAGTGAGGAATCATTGAGCAGATATGTTTCTAGTGGGGTTCCACAGGGATCGGTTCTTGGCCCCATGCTATTTAATATTTGAAATATTATAATATATAAAAGAAAACACAAAATTATCACTGATAAAGTTTGCAGATGACACAAAAATTGGAGGAGTGGTAAATAATGAAGAGAATAGGTCATTGACACAGCGAGATCTATATCATTTGGTAAGCTGGGTGCAAGCAATATGAGTTTTAATATTGCTAAATGTACATGTGTACATCGAGGCTCAAAGAATATAGGCCATGCTTACAGGATAGCGCATTCTATCTCAGGAAGCAGGTATTGAAAAAGATTTGGAGGTCATGGTGGATAATCAGCTGCACATGAGCTCCCAGTGTGACACTGTGGCCAAAAGGGCCAATGTGATCCTGGGATGCATAAATGGGAATCTTGAGTAGGAGTAGAGAGATATTTGGCACTTTTGCAACTGCTGCAGCAATACTGTGTCCAGTTCTGGTGTCCACAATTCAAGAAGGATGTTGATAAATTTGGAGAGGGTTCAGAGAAGAGCCAGCAGAATGATTAAAGGGCTAGAAAATATGCCTTGGAGTGATAGACTTATAGAGCACAATTTATTTAGCTTAACAAAGAGAAAGTTAAGGGGCAACTAGGTAACAGTCTATAAATACCGGCATGGGGAACAAATATTTGATAATGGGCTCTTTAATCTATCAGAGAATGATATAAATTCAGCCTGGTAACAAGGCACAAATTTTTAACAGTGAGAGTAATTAACCATTGGAACAATTTACAAAGGATGGTTGTGGATTTTCCATCTCCATTAGTCCATCTTTAAATCAAAATTGAATGTTTTTCTAAAAGATCTGCTCTGGGAATTATTTTGGGAAAGTTGTATGGCTGGTGTTATACAAGAAATCAGACTAAATGTTCACAATGGTCCCTTCAGGCCTAGGAATCTGAGAGTCTGGATTCAGGTCCAAACTCTAGCTTGGGCCTATTTCTAAAAATATCTGGGGAAAATCTAATGCATGCTACTGATCTCCCTTATTTATTGAATTCAATGGGTCTATACATGTGCTTTGCTGGAATGGGGCCAAAATCAGGACATGAAAAACATTCAAAATGCTAATAGCATGAAGTCAAAAATGCAGTCTTCAGGATCTGAGTGGCCTTCTTTCTCCATCCTGTCCTAGACAATGATAAAGTGCCTAAAATTAACGGATTATTGCTGTGGATGAGGAAAATTTCCTTGGGGCTAGATTGTGGCTTTTTAAGTCATAAACATGAGCAGAGTGCAATGAAACTCTGCTAAACCCCAGGAGAATTACCAGAGAGATTTGTCTGAGGCCATAGCTACACTACAAAATTAAATTGACGTAATTTACGTCGGCATACAGCTGCTGCAGTAATTACATCGTCTTTGCGTGTCTATGCTTTGCTCATTGTGTTGGCAGTGCGCATCCTCACCAGGAGGGCTTGTTATCAATTGTTCTGTCAGTGTGAGGCATTGTGGGATGGTTTCTGAAAGCCAGTAATAGTTGACTCAAGCAACACAATGTCTATGCTGATACTGCGTCTACTTTGACATTACGCCACTTAGGGCGGTGGAATTATTAAGCTCTCATAGTGGACAGTTATGGAAGCGGGAATGAAATTTAAGTGTAGACACTTCTGTAGTTAGGATAATGTAAACTGCCGTGCGTCAACCTAACTCTGCAGTGTAGACTAGACCTGAGGAAGGCAAAATCCCTCCTGGTGCTGCTCCTTGTGCACAAAGGATGAAATTCATCCCTGTGCAGAGGCCCAGCACAGAGTCCTCATTTATATCCCATTTCAGCTCCGTTTGGAGGTGAGAAGTGGGACTTAAGTGATGCATAGTCTTTGTGCTGGTCACCTGGTAGGGACATAATCTGGCAGGTCCATTAGAGTAGATTACCATATCTCAGAGCACCAGCCCACTCAGCCATGACCCCACTTCCTCCATTTTGGGATTCTGCTCCCTTTGGGTATCCAGAGCAGTCCCTGCACTCCCCATTATGAGTTTTGAATTCATTTCAATGGGGAGTTAAAACTCTGCATAATTCAATTGTTAACCATTTCCCTACTGATCATTTTAGCAGAAACATTAAGCTAAAGCAGGGGTCGGCAACCTTTCAGAAGTGGTGTGCCGAGTCTTCATTTATTCTCTCTAATTTAAGGTTTCGCGTGCCAGTAATACATTTTAACGTTTTTAGAAGGCCTCTTTCTATAAGTCTATAATATATAACTAAACTATTGTTGTATGTAAAGTAAATAAGGTTTTTAAATGTTTAAGAAGCTTCATTTAAAATTAAATTAAAATGCAGAGCCCCTCGGACCGGTGGCAGTGTGAGTGCCACTGAAAATCAGCTCGTGTGCAGTCTTCGGCACGCATGCCATAGGTTGCCTACCCCTGAGCTAAAGCACTTCTATGTTGTGTCCATGAAGTGGTAGTCTGTACTCTGTCAACAGGTCAGCATATTTAAACCCCACTTAACCTGTATTTTGAGTGCTTAAGGGGGACTTAGTGGTGCATAATACTTGAGTAGGCTCTCTGCACAGGAGTCAGTTTCACATTTACACAGAGCACTGTGTTGTGTTCCAAGACTTTGTCACTTCTGAACAAACCCCCAAGTCCAAACATCCACAATCACTTAGCTCCCATGGTTGTGGCTGGCTTCCATTTCTATAATAGTCCAAAACTGATGAACCAAAACCCCGGATATCAAACCTTCCCTTAAAACTTTGGGAAAATTTGGATCCAGACCCAAACTTTGTAGTTTGAGTCTGTCTTCAGATCCAAACCGCTCTGCTTAGTAGAAATACATGGAATTTATGGCACTGTAGATTTTTTCTTTTCTTTTTTTAAGTGATAACCTGCTCCAGCATTTAACTGAACAACCTCCTCCCCCCCCAATCTGAATCGTTTTGCGGAGAAAGAAATGAAGCAAGAAAGTGCACACTGTAATCAAAATAAGCTCTTTGAGGTTTGGAGCAGATATGTAAATATAAATGAAGCAGAACTACTTTTCTCCCATAAAATGTTTTAAAAGCCAATAATGCAATTCAAAGGTCCAGCATTCAACTCAAAAGAAAATTATATGAAACCCCCAGGAATTCATTGCTGTCTTGTAATATCTAAACTAAATTGGAGGGCAAAGATATATCGTTTCCAAATATAAGGTTAAAATTTTTATTAAGAAAGTCAGAAAATTGATATAAAGAACTTTTCCCACTAGGATAGCTATGGAGGATGGAGTTGGGTATAACAAGTATTATGCTGCTCTAGTGGAAAATTTACCACTACTGTACTGTAGAGCAAAATACTGCATCTGTCTCATTTAACTCTTAGTTTTTAAAGACCAAGAAATAGAGGAACAGATTTTCTATTGCATAGGGATCATTTTTTTCCTCTCATAAACCTTCCATATGTCTGTACAGCCATGTCTTGTTTTCAATTTTAGTGAAGGTTTTTGTTTGGAGTCTCATAAAATTCTAATTTATTGCAGCTTCTCTTTATAAAAAGGAATGGTGGAGGGTGGGGGGAGGAGTGAGATAGCATGTGCAAGGCAGACTCAAGGAATGCTTTTTTAAATTTAAAGCACCAGTCCTCTTAACTACCCCAAGCTGAGGCTGTACTATGTTTATCCACAAATAGTTTTCATAGTCTGTGATCACTTTTCCCCCTGCCATGTGTGTGTGCACTCTACATGTAGAAATTTTAAATGACTTTGCAGGGATGATAATCATATACATTTAATCCTTTGTTTACAGAATACAAATACTAGGCTTTCAGAACATGCTAATGAGCACTGTAGGAAGCCATGTAGAGTAGGTATGATGGGAAATGATGAATAGGGACCCTCCTCTGACCTCCCACAATACCAGGGCAAGATTCTCTTCTAGCACTTTCTTGTTTGTTATGGGCCAGATTCTTCACCTCTCTGCAGGCCCTTTGTGCGGCTTTGGTGGGGCAAAGGAACCAGAAAGTTGGCTTACTTGGTCACCTGTGGATTCCACCAGCATGGGGAAACCATAGGTGGCATAGGACGAGCATAGCCAGCCCCACACAGCCTCCCCACACAGCAGGGGATGTGGCTGGAACAGTATGGAATGCTACTGATTCCCAGCTGCCACAAAGTCCTTGGCAATGCCCTGGTTCCATGTTGTTATTGCACTCTTTATTTTAAATCAGCAGACTGCTTGCATCCATGGCTGTGTGAGGGAAAAATCAGGTAGAGCTGCACTGATGCTATACTGTGTACTTTTAGAAAAGTCCTGCTGAGTATGCCCATCAGACGGCTGCCTCCCTTTAATTCACAACATTTGGTGGGCCAAGATTATAATGGCTGATAAGCTAGAAAAGCGTGTTCACAAAGAGGGTAATATGACATTCACCTTGCACTCAGTGAAGGGAGTGTGCATTTAGCATGAGTAAGGAGTTCAGGATTTGGCCCCATGGGAGAAATGTATGACACTTTTAGGGCCCTATCCTGCAATAAGCTCCACATGTGCTGATATACCTGCTCCTCATGGAGCTCATTGCAAGATCGGGACCTTCCATCTTTGGACCAAAAACATCGAGTTTTAGAGCAAGATTTAATGCAAATGGTTGTGTTGCCCAGTTGTAACCACAGCTGCTTTTTTTGTCACCAGTGCACTGGTGTGTTAATTATGAAATTTATATTGGAACCTTTTGTTTAAAAATACCAAAGGAGCTGAAAGCTAGTGTGGATACAGAAGGCTACTGTGAAATTTTGAAGATCCACTGGTTTCAGAAGGGTCAACTCCCAGTTCCTTTGTCAAGGGAGTATATCACAGCTGTGGAATCTCATGGAATGCGTCTTCCAGAGTTAACTGCATCTTGCACAGGAATAGGCTATCTGGAGAACATTTAAACCCACAATGTGTAATATAACATTTCTTATGCAACCTTATGTACATTCTATTGGCTAAATTTTTCCTCTCCCTTTGTAGATGCATATGAAAAAAGGCTTGTAAGGACCCTTTCTTTTTCTGCAAGGGCTAGGTTCAATTGTAGTCCCATCAGTCTGATTCCTTCCTAGCATCCCTGGGGTCACAAATTCTTCCAGAAGGAAGGAGTGGAAATAGAGACAGGGATCCCCCCCCTCCCACTGGCCAACAGACCTGTCCAAGGACATAGGAGGGGAGTATGTGACACAATCCTAAGGGTATATAATCATTTCCGAATCTCCCACTGGACAATGCAGCCCCATGTTGCCCCCAAGGTGGAAGTACAAAACCTGTGTATGTACAGTGCTGTATTCTCAGTTAAGCTTGTCATTATGTATTATGAGTATATAGCTTGAAACTGAGATGTCTTTGTCTTATGTGTACTATAACTTTATGTTTTCTAAGATCTTTACCTGTTTGAAGAGATAAGCATCCATATAGTTTTCCGAGTTCTTAGAGCCAGTTGTAAAGGAGATGCATACACAGTGCTGTCTTATGGACTTTATTTTTGTTCTTTCTTATTTATTCCTTCATATAAAATAAGTCATTTTGGACCAAAAGTATACTTTAAAAAAGTATCAAGATAACATAATAGTTACTGCATATTAAATTCCCTTTAAATTATAAGAAACACATACATTTTGTAGTGCCAAGAGTTTGTTGGTTGTGGTGGGGTGAGCACAACTCAAAACCACCTGAACTGATTTTGCTCAAAATTCAAAAAAACATAAGCAGCTAGTCTGACAAAGTTAAAAGCAACTGGAAAGGGGTGAGTGGTGGGGTGGAGGCTATTAAAATGGAAATTGGAAACCAACGTTAACATGTGCTAACTACCACTGTTATATAATAATAATATATAACATTACTCTTATTCAGTGGTTCTCAAACTTTTGTACTGGTGACCCTTTTTACATAGCAAGCCTCTTAGTGCGACCCCCTGATAAATTAAAAACACTTGGTTTTTTATATATTTAACACCATTATAAATGCTAGATGCAAAGTGGAGTTTGGGGTGGAGCCTGACAGCTCATGACCCCCCATGTAATAACCTCGCGACCCCCTGAGGGGTCCCAACCCCCAGTTTAAGAACCCCTGGTCTTAGTGTATTCGCTGTGAACCACCTACCACACAGGTGCTACATATAACATAGTCTGTATATGTACTTTTATATCTATTACTAGATATTGTAAGCACACTAATTCTAAGACATGTAAGTAAGGAAGCTTGTATTGCTTAGTGTTTTGGGCTAAAGCTACTGTGGTGTGTTGGTAAAAGATCACAGGGAGGGGTCAGTTTGGTGATGGAAAGAAAAATAATTCTAATTTCTGTCACATATTTGAAATCTACTCTTGCAGAATCTGTAATGAAACACAAGAGAAGCCCAGCTGGAGGGAAACTACTGGCCACTGGATTTTCCTCCAAACAATATTCATTGTAGGTTTATAACACCCTTTTCTCCTGTAATAGCTAACTTAGCTCTGTTCACTAATGTTAAAAAAAATGAGCAAAACACCTATTCAAACTAAAATATAAATTAGCACATGCACCCCCTTTTCTTTCCTTCCTGTTTTGTTTGGTGTTTTCTAGCTCTGCTTCTCGGACAGCTGAATGGGGGCTGGGAAAGTGTTTACAATATTTTCACATGATTGAGATGGCAGAGTTCTTGCACTCGGTGAAAGGCCTTCTGTTTTCAGATGGCATTGAAAGTTTACCGTCTTTCCAGACAAAAGGAAGAGAGCCCATTGCCAGTGGATGAGTAATGGGCATGGCCTCTGCACAATACCTTCTATCCAGTCCTAAATCTACATGGTGTTCTAAGGCTTCCCTCCTTCTCCAAAGCAACCATTGTCTCTGCTCTGGGAGACCAAAACTGCTCAGTGGGTGAATGGGGAAGCCGCCAAGAGGGGAAGGCTCTGTGACAACAGTTGCTCAGTGCTCACTGCCCAGTATCTGCCTTCTTACTATTCTACTATAATAGTTGGAAAACTGTCAACAATTGGACGTGTTCTATACAAATATGTTGCAGACCATCTGTATAGTTTCTAGTTCCAGAAGATTCCAGTAACTCACTAAGTTTTAATACATTTTTCTTTATCCAATAATCAGATGGGCTGCCCTGGAATAAATGATTAAAGCCAAAGGCTTCTATAATTAGTAGATGAAAATTAAGACTGTACAGAAAGCAAAGTAGGAGATTCCTGTATTTATTTCCCCACATGCCGCTATGACAATACGCTTTGAATTGGTCATTTTATTTATTTATTTATTGAAAGATTCAGTTAAATGATTGATTTTTGGCACAATAATAGTTTGGTGGCAAAGATTTATAAAGATTTATAAATTGTGCCAAGTTTCTCACAGCGAGGCTGTGCACTTGTTCAAGGTGAAGAGACCATTAGGTAAAGTTTCTTGTTTCTATCAAACTAATATATTTCCAGTTTACAGCTATTGAGAAAATATATAGAACAGAGATCTCCTATTTGACTTCAACATGCATTAGATACATTAAGAAGAGATGTCTAAGAATTAACTAAACAGTCACTGAATACAATCAAATTAATATTGAGTCTGTTTGCTTAACTATTAAATGTCAACATTAAGTTCTTAGTCTTTTCTGTTAATGTGATATTGCATGAACACTGTTTTATTGTTCTGGACAGAGTAGGAGCTAGGACACAGGATATGTTGTATATATATTTTAAAGGCTGGTTGTAGCTGGTATCAGTGGCTTAATTAACTTGTGGGGCTGACAAGAGCATTATCCAAACTAGTTTCCAAATGACTTCTGTGGAGCTTCCAAGATATTCAATTCTAGTCTCAGGAATTTTTTAAAGAGTTAAATGCTTAAAACTCCACTAAAACAGTCTGGCATCATTCCCTCTTTTGAAACAGCAAGTCAGCTGAAAGTTGGACTTTTTTGCTGGGGGGGGGGGGGGGGGAATCAAAAGGGCTAGTTTTTCTTTTAAAGAGCATGACCATACAAATTCTGCTCTGGCTGCTCTTAAAGGGGACCTGCACATTTTTAAATGTCTTCAAACACAAATTCCTTTCCTTCACATAAATATCTACACCCTTTCGTTCGTTAACATTTTGCATTTGGAACCATTTACAGAAGTACTTCTGTACTTGTTCTGGGTGCTTGATCTTGCACCCACTGAATTAATGGCAAATGGATCGGGCCCCTAGTGCCATGACAATGAATAGCCAGTGTGTCTGGTGGAGGGGAATCTAGGGAAGTAAGGAAGTTCTGTCTGAGATTCAATGCTTTTGGGTGTGGGATAAACAGGTGTCTATGTTACATGTTCATACAGAAACTTTTAAAGCAGTGGTGGGCAACCTGCCACCCGTGGGCCACACGCAACCCGTCAGGGTAATCCGCTGGCAGGCCACGAGACTGTTTGTTTACATTGACTGTCTGCAGGCACAGACACCTGCAGCTCCCAGTGGCCGTGGTTCGCCGTTTCCGGCCAATGGGAGCAGCGGGAAGCAGCACAGGTTCAAATTCAGCTGTGGCCAGGCAGACAGGGGCTAACACAGTTTGCCTTGCCAGTTTTCCTGGCCAGCGCTTAGTTAATTTAGTTTTAAGCTTGTTGAGCCAATGTAAATGGGGCCTTATGCCCTGATCCTACAAATATATGCATTGATGCAAATTATGCAGAGTCCCGTTGATTTCAGAGGGACTCCGGATGGGCTCAAGAGTCTGTGCTCACAAGATTTCAGCCTTTGTCAGCCCCCTCGGGCGAGTCACACCTTTTAAGTCAACAAGTTTGCATCATGATACTTGCAAACCATGCAGTCCATTCAGGGAGCTGATGTGCCTCTTTATTTGAGGCGTGGTATTTGTATATATGGATCTGTGGTGATTTGAACTGAACGTGCAATGATTCAGATGTGTGCGCTTGCTTATAACCGGATTATCATGCAATCAAAAGTGTGCACCAATGTTCAGCTGGAAACACTTGTTACAAATACCTCCCTCTGCCCACCAATTCTTACCATAGTGTAATGGAGGTCAGTGCAAACTGTGTAAGGAATTGTGGGATACTGCCTTACCTTCACCCGTGATTCCATGTAGTGTATCATGAGTTGGACATGGTTTCCAGAAAACAGGGTCTAGATGCCCTGGCATGATGTGATAGTGTATATGGTGCACAATTAAACCATTGTGCTGGAGTGGAAAAGTGGACCCATCAGTGTTTACAGCGTCACCCATGTGCTTGCTAGCTGCGATCCCTGAAGGCTCTTTGAACCCAGCTCTCCCATGTGACAGTGCAATGATCTGCCTGCTGAGCCACTAGACCAATATTGTTCTTTCAATCTCTCAAACATGTGCTATAAAAGCGTCTGATTCACATGAGAAATTAAGTATAAGATCTCTCCTCATAAAGACATTATACCATGAATGCTCTCTTTCTGCTAGCTATAAGAATAGGTGGCTCAGAGGTGAAAGGGTAGCATTTACATTTAAATACACCTATTGGAAACACACAAACAGAAGGCTAAAACTACTGCACCCTCTTTGAATTCTTTTAGAGTTTGCTAATTCTTTGGTTCTTTATATAACAGCAACTCCTTTAAAAAAAAAAAAAAAAAAACCCTAAGCAAAAATGAGAAAGAAGATCCTTAAAACCCCTCAAACTAAAACTGCAAAAGTCTTTGTGTGGGCGGGATGAAGTAGATAATTGATTTGAAAAGGATCATTTTAATTTCTGTCTGTATGTGCAGCTTCTGTGGTAGGATCCAGATACGAACTGAAATGTCTGCTCCTGTTCTAAATGGTGTTGGCTGTGCATGATAGCATTTAAGTTTCCCAGAGACAGTGGACAGCATCTTCTTTGTGTGTGCCAGCTAAGATTTACCAATGATAAAACAGAAAGTTTCTTACCATCTAGAGAAGACATAAACTGAAACATTGTGGAATTAGAATTTGGTGCCAATGTGCCCTGGCAGCCTGTGTGAAAGCTCTGCAAAAACCTTGAAATGTACCAATTTAATCCAGTCCAGGGCTTTTTCCTTTTTCCCTCTGGAGTCTTCCTCCACTCCCCCATATGACAGAGGTCTTATAGATAAATCGGAAAAAGAGGAGTTTCCTTTTGGACATACAGTTGCAAATATGTAAACTGTATCTTTTCCTTCTGTCTTTTTCAAATCCCCCTTTTCAGAAGGCTATTTTATCATGCTTCTACAATCTAACATGGGACCAAACCTAACACTTACATGGAGATGGCTGTGAACTGTGGTGGGTTTTGCCAGTCGCCCCAATTTTTTTAATGTACTGGGCTAAACCCCCAAATCCAAGCAACTCTGAACTTTGGAGTGCTTGAAATCCAGATCCTAATGTGGCTTTTGCCTATCTCTAGTGATAATTATTTCCCTTGACTTATATTTAAAACTACTATAATATAGAACCTTTCACCCCAAGGCATTTTACAAACTAAATACAAACATGAATACTCCTCAAGGGAGGGAGGGTGTTGGTCAAATTGTCAACTGGTGGACATAATAGAGACAAAAGGAAATATAAACAAAGGACAGTGGTGCATATGCCCTGCATATGGAAACCTATTATGGGCTCTTTAAAGTCTTTGCAATTATTTTATGATTCTGTGTGACTCCACTTGAAACACAGTAAATTGCAGATGTTAGAGCTACACCGAGATGGAGTTATATCAGGAAACAACCGGACCCAATATTACCTCTCTTTTCCTACCCCAAGTCCTGGTTCCTGGGATGAAATGTCAAGAGTTTCTCATTCTCCAGGTTGATTGGAAGGACTGAGAGGAATTCTGATAGTTGCAATCTGTTTGCTCAGCACTTGCTGCATTGCCTGCCTAGATGTGACAGAAAGCATGGAGTGCAATCCAAAACCCAATGAAGTTAATGGAAAGAATCCCATTGACTTCAGTGGGCTTTGGATCAGATCCATGAAGAGAACTACTGTGTTCAGCACTCCTCTTGCTCTGCCTAAAAGCAGACACACCTCAGAAACAGACTATGTGGTAGCTGCCTATGGTACTCTGATGCCATATGTTGATGAGCACCGCTTTGAACTGGAGCTCCTGTAACAGACAATGTAAGAGCTTACCCTCCTTGGAAATTGAGTCTATGGGATTTAAAATATCAGTTATTATTATTGTTAATACCTGGCATTTATATGGCACTAAGCTTTATATGTATAAAAATGATATATTGCCTGGAGATTATATTTATGCACATAGAGCTTGTGTTATCAAACTGCACATGACTATTCCCTAATTAATTGAAACATATTGATCTGTTTATTCTTAAATAGCTTGCATCATTTCATATTACTTCCAGATTTGCTTCAATCCACTCCTGAAATAATAGTGCTTTCCTCTTAAAATATAATTAACCGCTTTGCATTTATATTGCTTACATGGCCAAGCCATGCTAGATTCTGTCACCCTATAAAACAGCTTTTTACAATGGCAGTTACTACACTAAAAATAGAATTGCTGGATTAAATAGGAGTGTGTGTGGGGAGGGGGGAGAGGGGGGTTTGGAATCATGTCCTTTCTACTGGATACACTTGTTGATTCAGAGAGCATAATACAAATTAATAATAATTAATAATTCAAAATGAAATGGAGCAAAAGAACCCTGTCAGAATGAGGGTTCAATCCTGTTGTCTCTGTAGTGAATGGAAAAACACCATTGGTTTCAATAGGAGCAGGAGCAGGCCCAGGGTTTATACCCATCATGTTGCAAATCAAATAGAAAAGTAAAAGCTGTTTGATCAGATCAGTTACTGTATCTTTGGGCTGTTCCCTGTCTCTCTCTCTCTCTCTCTCTCTCATGAAACATTTTAATACTAAAGCATAATATTAACACAGTGGCTTATAATCTGCCCTCAACTAGGGATGGGGTGCTGACCTGAGACTGCAGTTGGATTCCCTGCTCTCTGCCACAGGCTTGCTGATATTCAGGTGCCAAACTCCCACTGATTTCATTAGAAGTTAGGCACCTGATCACCTTTAAGGATCTGGGCCATAGTCTCGCTGTGCTTCAGTTTCCCATATGGGTAAATACATTAAAAGACTGTGAGGCACTCAGATACTGTGGGGACGGAGGCCATATAAGAAATACCTTAGACCGATATTAACATAAACTCCCATTGATTATAGTGAAGGCTTTGCACACACATCTGAGAGAAGAATTAGGCCTGAAATGAAGTGTTATAATCAATTTAAAATCAATAGATCAGCCAAAAATGTCTGTTTTACATACTGTCAGCTTGATTCTCGGCATAGGTCATGCTGGTGGGGGAGCGACACTATATGTGAAAGAAAGCATAGAGTCAAATAGAGTAAAAATCTTAAGTGAATCAAACTGTACCATAGACTCTCTCAGGATAGAAATTCCATGCTTCAATAACAATATAGTAGTAGGAATATACTACTGACCACCTGACAAGGATGGTGACGGTGATTGTGAAATGCTCTGGGAGATTACAGAGGTTATAAAAATAGAAAACTCAATAATAATGGGAGATTTCAACTATTCTCATACTGACTAGATACATGTCTCCTGAGAACAGGATGCAGAAATATGACACCATAAATGACTGCTTCTTGGAGCAGCTAGTCTTGGAACCCACAAGGGGAGAGGCAATTCTTGATTTAGTCCTAAGTGGTTCACAGGATCTGGTCTAAGAGGTGACTGTAGCTGAACCGCTTGGTAATAACGACCATCATATATTTAAATTCAACATCCTTATGTGACACCAAAGAAGCCCATCACAGTAGCATTTAACCTCAGTAAGAGGAGCTAAACAAAAATGAGGAAGCTAGTTAATTAAAAGGTACAGTCACAAAAGTGAAATGCCTGCAAGCTGCATGGAAACTTTTTAAAAAACACCATACTTGCGGCTCAAATTAAATATATACCCCAAATTAAAACATATAGTAAAAGGACCAAAATAATGCCACCATTGCTAAACAACAAAGTAAAAGAAGTGGTTAGAGGCAAAACAAAAATTGGAAGTAAAATCCTATGGAGGAAAATAGAAAGGAGCATAAACTATGACAAGTCAGGTATAAAAGTATAATTATGCAGGCCAAAAAAAGAATTTGAAGAGCAACTAGCTAAAGACTCAAAAACTATCAGCAAAAAAAGTTTTAAGTATATTAGAAGCAGGAAGTCTGCCAAACAATCAGTGGGGCCACTGAACGATTGAGTTGCTAAAGGAGCACTCAAGGAAGAGAAGGCCATTGCAGAGAAGCTAAATACATTCTTTGCATCAGTCTTCACGGTGGAGGATGTGAGGGAGATTCCCACACTGAAGACATTCTTTTTAGGTGACAAATATGAGGATTAGGTGACACCAGATTAAGGTGTCAATAGAGGAGATTTTGGAACATATTGATAAATTAAATAGTAATAGGTCACCAGAATCAGATGGTATTCACCCAAGAATTCTGAAGGAACTCAACTATGAAATTGCAGAACTATTAATTGTGGTATGTAACCTATCATTTAAAACAGTGTCTGTACCAGATGACTGGAGGACAGCTAATGTGACACCAATTTTTTTAAAAAGCTCCAGAGCTGATCCCAGCAAATATAGGCCGGTTAGCTTAATTTCTGTACCAGGCAAATTGGTTGGCACTATAGTAAAGAACAAAATTATCAAGACATATAGATGAAAACAATTTCTTGGGGAAGAGTCAACATGGCTTTTGTAAAAGGAAATCATGCCTCACCAGTCTATTAGAATTCTTTGAGGTTGTCAACAAACATGTGGACAAGGATGATCCAGTGGATATAGTGTACTTGGATATAGTGTACTCAGAAAGCCTTTGACAAGGTCTCCCTCAGCAAAGGCTCTTAAGCAAAGTAAGCTGTCATTAGATAAGAAACAAAGCCCTCTCATGGATCAGTAACTGACTAAAAGACAGGAAACAAAGGATAGGAACAAATGGTGAGTTTTCAGAATGGAGAGAGGTAAATAGAGGTGTCCCGCAGGGATCTCTATTGGGAGGACCAGTGCTGTTCAATATACTCATAAATGATCTGGGGAAAAAACCGGGTAAACAGTGAGGTGGCAAAATTTGCAGATGATACAAAATTACTCACGATATTTAAGGCCAAAGCAGATTGTGAAGCAGTACAAAGGGATTTCACAAAATGAAGTGAGACGGCAACAAAATGGCAGATAAAATTCAGTGTTGATAAATGCAAAGTAATGCACATTGGAAAACAATCCCAACTATACATATAAAATGATGGGATCTAAATTAGCTGTTACCACTCCAGAAAGAGATTTTGGAGTTATCATGGATAATTCTCTGAAAACATCTGTTCAATGTGCAGCAGCAATCAAAAAAGCAAACAGAATGTTAGGAACCATTAGGAAAGGGGTTAGATAATAAGACAGAAAATATTATAATGCCACTATATGAAGACATGGTACATCCAAATCTTGAATACCGTGTGTAGTTCTGGTCACCTCATCTCAAAAAGATATATTAGAATTGTAAAAGGTAAAGAGTAGAGCAACAAAAATGATTAAGGGTATGTAATGACTTCCATATGAGGAGAGATTAAAAAGACTGTGACTTTTCAGCTTGGAAAAGAGACAATTAAGAGGGGATATGAAAGAGATCTATAAAATCATGACTGGTGTGAAGAAAGTGAACAAGGAAGTATTATTTACCCCTTCACAACATAAGAACCAAGGGTCACCCAAATTAATTAATAGGCCTCAGGTTTAAAACAAACAAAAGGAAGTACTTCTTCACACAAGGCACAGTCAGTCTATGGGACTCATTGCCAGGGGATGTTGTGAAGGCCAAACCTATGACGGGGTTCAAAAAAAGAATTAGATCACTTCATGAAGGATAGGTTAATCAATGGCTATTAGCCCATGTTCTGGGTGTCCTTAACCTCTGATTGCCAGAAGCTGGAAGTGGATGACAGGGGATGGATCACTCAATGATTTCCTATTCTGTCCATTCCTTCTGAAGCTCTTAGCATTGGTCACTGTCGGAAGGCAGGATACTGGGCTAGATGGACCACTGTTGTGATCCAGGGGTAGTCAATTATTTTTTGTCAAGGTCCAAATTTCTTGATCAAGGTATAGTCAAGGTCTAGACGCCAGAGAAACATTTTTCACACCACAATAACAATAATGATGATAATAAATAAATAAAAGGATTTTGGGGTCTGTTAAACATGTCTGGCAGTCTGGATTTGGCCCGCAGTCTGCCTATTGACTACGTATGATCCAGTATGGCTGCTCTTATGCTGTTGTATTCTTATTTATACTAAACTCCCTTTACTCAGTGTAAAAGGACATTAACATGGGTGTGAATTGCACTTACATTCCTTATCAGGCCTGTTAAGGTGGGTTCAAATGTTAAGGTCACTTTATGTGGCCAGAGTATTGTGAAGGATCCTTTGTGTAAATGAGAATGACGCCCCTTATACTGTAAATGCACAACTAACATTTTCTTCTTTATTCTTAAAAAAAAACAAAAAAACCCCAACCTATTAAAGATTAAATTATGGGTACTTTTTTTTTAAAAAAAGACTAAATCAGCTGATTTTTGCTAGGACATACTGGACTTCTGGACTTCTGGAAAATGATCCTGCATGTATTGAATTAAATCAAGTTTTGCCATTGATCTCAATGGGAGCAGAACTGGGTGCACTCTAACTACTGCGTTAACAGTGTAATAGGTAAATGGCCAATCTAGTCAAGTGCTGCTCCAAATGAAAAACAGTGCTGTTTCATTCAGACGGTTTCAGGTTTTTATCATTAACCTTTACCTTTTTTACCATACTTTTGAGAAAAAAAAACACCTTTTGTTTCTTGATTGCTCTAGCCATGAATCACCCACTTAAAATAGACTACAAGGTCTGACCTATTAATTATAATACCTGGACCAAGCTGTCTGGTGACCCTTATTTAATTATGATGTTAAATTACAATAGCGGTAGAATGGAAATTCATTTTAAATAGGCTGAAATGCTAAATTCACTCTTCACTAGGGTTACTCTTTAAAAACAATTTCATATGAATTTGGTAGGCTGGAAAGTAGTACATACACATGAATCTTTTTCTGAATGGAACTTGGGACAGTAGAAAGGAGGAGAATGGTAAAGCAGAGGCAGAACATTAGATCTGATCTACCCCTCTCCTTTCTCCACTCCCCTTTTCCCGCCTTCTTTCATGCTGCCCCTTAAGCTTACCGTGGTCTCTCTTCTTTTGTGTGTCAAGGTCATGATCCTATGGACCCTTGCACATGAAAGCAGCCACATTTGAAATCAGCAAAGGTATGCAGGATTGTGCCGATGATCTACTGTTCTTTGTGTGTCTGTGTGTGTCTCTATTTAATTTTAGGGTCTGATCCTGAGAGGGGCTGAGCCCTGGTGTCATTTACTGATGTCAATGGAAGTTGAAGGTACTGAGCACCTTTCAGGATCAGGCCTTATAGTTACTAGTAAAGAACAATAGATATTTAAGGCCTTCTCCTGCTCCCATTGAAATCAATCATGACACTCTCACTGCCTTAACTGGGAGTAAGGCTGGGCCTTTATAGCTCCCCACAAAAAAAGAAAACTACTACTTAGAAATGGGTCCAAACCAACAACCTCAATCAAAACATTCTGAGTTTTGGAAGCAGACTAGATTCTCCAGTCTCCATTTCAGGCTGAACTCAAGCCCTGGATCTGACACCCCATCACCCCAAACAAAGTAGTAATCTTTCAGCTCAGCTCTTTCTCTAATAAATATCCATCCACCCATCTCTCTCTCTCTCTCTCTCTCTCTGTCAACCACATATGTTTGCATTTTCTTACTCCCAAAGAAAGTTGTGATGACCTGCCTGGACAGAGCTCCTTTATCACAGCAACAAACATGATGTTCCTCTCACATAGCGTTTCTATCATGTGTGACCTTTCATCTTGAACTGTCATGACCTTTTTATTAATGCTGCACTGTGCTGCTTGCAGAAGCCAGGAAAGAAAATCTTTTGTTTCTATATAGAATACCGCTAAAGGACATGATACGGTCTTGTTTTTAATCCAGCTAATTAAAATCTGCATGTGTAGTGTAACTGAGAACGCAGCCTTCGCCCACCACTTTCCCACAGGCAGGGAATAAAGGCCTTCAGTGCAGCAGCAGCTAGCCACCCTTGGATAACAGAGAACAGAGCCCACAATTCATCCCAGCTTTCCTTATCATCTCCTTGGCGGGTTCCCCACCCCACCCCCCCTTCTCTCCATAGAATCACTTACTGTCAGGAGCAGTGCTCCTGGAGACATCCCATCAGAATGTAATCAAGTTAAAATCACGTTCTTATTTGTCTGTGCAGTAGCAGGTTCCAAATATCCCTGACCACTGTTAAAGAAAAAAAAAATTCTGATTGGATGTAAAATCTATTTACTTACAGCCATTTAGCCAAGAAATAACTGAATAACTTTGTTTAACAGTTCACACTGTGTGGGGATTTTAGGATTTACTGAATTGTAATAGCTTATTAATAAAGCTTTTTGTTAGGGTTACAGGATTGGAATTTGGGGGGGGGGGGGACTGACAGGAGCAGTGTTCCTGTTGGCCCTTTTGCCTGCGGGGGGGTGGGGGGGGGGGGGGGGAGGCGTGGGGAATGAGCAGAAAGAGGACTAATATTTAGCCCCCACCTGTTTTTTTTTTCTTTCTACAAGCCACATTTCTACAAGATGATGAGGTCAGCAGGGAATAAACAACTATGCCAAAGTTGCCTGCAAAGATTCAAAACTTGGAAAGTGACTGTGCAACATTAAATGTAAATACAGTGTATGTAAAGAGTCCCTCATAATTCCCACTGGTAAAACACACAAACAGTCTTTCTGTGGGCATTTCAGAGAGCATTTCCTAGTGATGCCCACAATGAAGGGTTCAAACAGCTGTTTGCTCAGCTAACCATCATCTACATGCTGCTGTAGAATATGCAGATTTTCCTGTGTGAATTGAGCCCAACTTGATTACCTCAAATCCAATGAAAAATACTTAAAACTAAAAATAAAAGCAAAGAATTTTTACTAATCATATGAGCATTGAGTTAGGCTTTAAGGTCCTGGGGGCAGAGAGATAGAGAGAATGTGTTTTTATAGAATAATTCATACACATACATTACACTCAGTGAAGAAAAAAAAATTTGTTTAAAAAAATCTAGTAAAATTTGCTAGGTGATGACCAAGCAAGCTACCGAACACCTAGCACATCATTAGCAACATCCAAGTACTTAAAAAGCATGGGAGAAGAATAGTTAAAGGCACCCAAAATCTTACACTGCCCATATACTGACCAAAGAGCTTATTCTGATCAAGTAGAAAAAAAAATCATACTTCATCATAATACAACACCTTAAGTGTGACCCAAAGATTTTGGAGTACAGGGGGGTTGTATGTATTTGGTTGCTTTGATTTTAGTATGTGTGTTTGTTTGTTTGTGTATGTGTGTATGTCATTGGTTTTTTGTGTGTGTGAGTATATTGCTGCATCTTCAATAGAGCTGGGAGAAATAGCAGATTTTTTACAAAATTGCTGGCAATTCCAAAAAAAAAAAAAAAAACATTTAATTTTTTTTAGTGTGGAACTGAAAATTACATTTTATGAAATTTTTGGCAATTTGAAAAGTTGAAAAAGAATTAATTTTAGATGTAATGAAACATTTTGTTATGACACAATCAAAATGTGTTTTTTCAATGGTGCCCATTTTAAAATAAAATTAAAGGAAATTTTGAAAGGAAAAGTCATTTCAAATTTAAAAATTGAAACATTTTGATTTTTTTAAAAAAATCAATTTTTCCCCTTGACTGAATCAATTTGACAAAACTGACATAAATTTGCATAACATTTTGGTGTCACTGTCAAAAATGTTTCATGTGAAAAATGTTACCCAACTCTAGTCTTGCGAAAAATATTGCATTACATACTTAAACAGGGAAAGTGTATACCATAATTGATGTATGGTAAAATTATGTAGACATGTGACTAGAATAAGAGTGATCAACAGCAAAGTGATATATCTGAGAGCATTTTTATGTATTTTTTTCAAAAGTTTTTTTGCGGGTTGATATTTTAAGATTACTGAATAAAGAATGATATTTATTTTCCCTTAGCCTTAAGGTTGTTTTGTGATAAAACATATATCTTTTGTACTTGATCAAATTAATCTGTTGATTGCGTGGGCAGCAGAAGATTTATGTTGCTGTTAATTATTCGTTTCCTTGCTTTTAAGTGCTTGAGTTTTGTAAATGATATGATGGGTACAAGAAATACATTGTTGTGACTTAGCAACCTTCATTGAGTTTTAAAATGTAGTTTGTGTTTTTGAAACTGCTCAAGTTTTTTTAAACATCTTTTATTTTTTTCTTTTGTGTAGGTAAATGAAGATACAGATTATTATTCTGAAGGAGTGAACAGCACTGTTCAAGCTAAAAATGGTTGCTGCAGAGCCCTGTCTCATTCAATGCGCACATGACAAATTCAGCTAGCTACATTAGCAACACATTCATGAGCAGCACAGCATACCTTGACTCAGAATGCTGGTAAAGCGTCATGGCTGTCATAGTACATTAAGTATCAGACCTAGTACTAGAATACAAGTCTTTCAGATGCACAGCCAATCTCTGATCCACTAGAAAACAGGACCTGCCTTGCCTGCCAAGTCCCTGAATTGCTTTGTACATAAGTTACTACAGTTGAAACATTTGCCTATTAATGTTGTTTTGCATCTTCTCTAAGAACTTTATCAAAAGTTGCATCTAATTCTCAAAGAACTTTATAAAAAGTTGTATTTGTGTTAGCACCCATTTTACACTTGGCTTAACTAAGAACACACATTTGAAACCGCTTCTGTGAGAAACGTTGTGGTCTAGGGATGAGCTATGGGTGTACAACCTCAGAGATCTTGGGTCTGTTTCCCGCTCTGTCACAAGTAATATTTAACAAATATATGCATACTTGTGATACCCTGGATTGGGACCTTATGTTGCACAGCGACACTGTAGTAAAGGGTCTAACTGTATTCAAGTATTAAATCCATATTTCCAGAGGTTTGTAACTCAGCCTTAAATATTTCTTGACATTCAATGTTAATTTTCTATTTACCCAACATATATTCAATTTGTTTTCCAAATTGTCTATACTAAAAGATGGATGTGGAGTTTTACAAGTAGAACATCGGACTATTTAAACTGTTTAGCCACAGACTGATTGTAGCCATTTGAGCCTGACCATCCTGGTGTGCTAGTACCGTCTTTCAGACACTAATCTCTGCTACTAAAACATGCGCTGCTAGACGTGTTAAGCAAAGCTGAAAGCACAGTTATGATTTGACACTATACATTTCTTTCATGAACGCAGTCCTGGCTTTTCCTTTCTGAACAAAACCAATCCGGCCTAATTGTGCAAGGGAACTGGGTGTTTAGATTGTTTTATAAGACTATGAAATGAAAGGACCAGTGAATTCTGCCCTTTGTGCAAATAGTGAAGCTCACAATAATGATGATTCAGAGGTACAGTAGGAGGCAGCTGCCTGAGTGATCTGAAACTGAAGTACGAGTCATTGTCCCTTCTAACTTTCAAGTCAAAAAACAATAATGCGATCACAAGCTACTCCCCCCACCCCTCATTCTGAATGCAAATGGATACAGCTCCTCTTTTCTTTCAAAATAAATCAACATGTTTGTTGCTGGTGGGAAAGGTAAATAGAACATATTCAGGGTGAGAGTGAAATCACATCACATTGGGAATGAAAAGAATGGCATCAGGCTAAATCCTAATGTTCTTAGTGAGGTTTTACATTAGTGGGAGCTTTCCCTGAGCAAGGTCGGTGTAAAACTGAGCTCAGGAACTGACTCATTGCTAATTTATTGTTTTTATTTATGTGTACAGCACACAGCTGTTTAGCTGAATAGCATGCAGGGTATGGATTTCATTTGGATAATCAGGAATTTGGGTAATTGAGAGGGCAGCTTCTTGCCTCAGTTTCCCCCAATGCTCTCCCTTGCAGTCAGAAACAGCTGGACAGGGTACAGGCTTTGCTGTTGTCTCTGTGCATGTGCAGTAACAGCCAGGTAGCAGACTCCCTAGCTTCTAGGCTCCTCCTATGGCTGCTTCGCTTGGTGTGCACACACCCCAGCATGGGCTCTTGCAGGCCGCCCCGGGAACAGTATGAAGGACACACTGAAGAGGGAGCTGGGCACATTGGTGCTGCATCAGCCAGGGCCAGAGCTATGACATCAACCAGGTGAACAGCAACTCCACAGCGGAAGTGTGGGGAGGTGTGGGAAGAGGCAAAGGGTAGCTGGAGGGGATGTGCACGCAGACAGCTGGGCATCGGTGCAGAGGATTTCACTGAGGGGGTTGCATGCTGGCAGCTGGGCAGGGTGTTTCTCTGGAGGGTTGCATGCAGGCAGTTGTTTTGGAGGTGGGGACAGAAAGGGATTCGGATAATGCAGAAGTTCGGATAACAGGGTTTCAGATAACTCGGATTATGCTGTATTGCGATAGCGTCTGAGTGCCTCCAGCCAACAGACTAGGGATTCACTGTGCTACATGCGAAACAAACACAGAACGTAAAGGATCGTACAATCTAAGTAATACTAATACTGCCGATAATGTCATTTCTTTCATCAGAGTACTGTATGTCTGAATGCTGAACATCTCTGGTAAACTATAGCAATGATATGGTGAAGACTACCTGTCTATTATATTTGTCAGCTATCTTTCTAGGTATTTTTACAGTGTCCATCACATTGGTATCTCAGGGTACAGCTGCACTGTGATAAAAGACCCATGGCATCAGGGCCGGCTCCAGGCACCAGCGCAGGAAGCAGGTACTTGGAGCGGCCAATGGGAAGGGGCCGCACGTCCGGGTCTTCGGCGGCAATTCGGCGGCAGGCCCTCAGTCCCTCTTGGAGGGAAGGATTGGCTGCCGAATTGCCGCCAAAGAATGAAGCGACAAGGTAGAGCTGCCGCCGAAGTGCCGCCGCTCGTGGCTTTTTTTTGTTTGTTTTTTTTCTTCAACACTTGGGGTGGCAAAAAAGCTGGAGCCAGCCCTGTGTGGCATGACTGCAGCTGGCCTGGGTCAGCTGACTTGGGCTCACACGGTTGCAGATGTGGGCTATAAAACTGCAGTGTAGATGTTCAGGCTCACCCTGAAGTCTGGGATCTGAGGCCCTGCAAGAATGGAGGGTCTCACAGCCTGGGCACCAGTCTAAGCCCGATGTCTATGCTGCAATTTTTAGCCCCGCAGCCTGAGCCCCATAAGCCTGAGCCAGCTGACCTAGGCTGTGAGACTCGCTGCCACAAGTTTGTATTGCAGTGTAGACATACCCTAAAGTATTATGGCTCATGGCACAGAGTAGCCAGAAAGAGGCTGGAGACTGCCCAGGTGTGTGGAAGACCCCAGTTGGGGATAGCCAGTTCTTATGCTAAGTCCTACATAGTGCTGTACCTGGGGCATTTCTGGGGATTAGGAATAGAGGGGAAGGGGACATAGTCATTACTTTCTGGCAATCCCTTGCTGGTGGATAACTCCTTGTGAGCCCCCTAAACTGCACTGGTGGCCAAACCAGCTCTTGGCTGTCCTCAGGACTGAGGAGCCACAAATGGGCCCCCACAGGCACCTACTGAATGTTAGATGTAGCTGAAGATTGAAGCAAAAATACGTGAAATCACCATGCTTAATTCCTGGTTTTGGCTGCTCTCCGAATAACTAGGAGAGTACAATTTGTCAATATCTTTCTTATCATTAATGCATATTCCCAACATGCGGATCTATCAATTGGTGAGTTTTGCAGATCCATAATGGGTTGTCCTGTAAAATATTTACCAGAGAAGTCACATTGCTGTGCCAATATTATGTGATACCTGTGTTTGACCCCTTGACAAGTCAAATTTACTGTCACCACGTTCCAAATGAAAGCTTTTGGGTTTGCAGCATTGTTTTCTGTATGTCATGATAAAGAATGGGATCTAAGTCATGCACAAAGGACAAGCAGGTGTGTGGCATACTTAATTGATATGCATAGCACAGAAAGTTTCAAACCTCTTCTGCATATTGGATAAGCTCATTTGAACCTGTTGTGCTCTTACATGTGATGTTGTCCAAGTAATTATTAATCAAAGTAAAATAATCCAGGATTTATCCCAAACTCCTGATATTTTATGTCCTACAGTTTGCATTGTTTCTTTTAGAAAGGAGGGTTGTATACACATGCATAACCCAATGTTGCTAGCCAATTCTCTATTGGCTGCACATCAGAGAAAACTACATAGAGTGAGTTATTGTACGGAAGGTTTGGAATAATTTGTGCTTTTGCTATCAACTTCACCTAAGATTGTACTAGTAAGAATGTCCCGCTTTGGCTAAACCGCATCACTTTTTGGATCACCACCATCTGAAATATTATAGCCACATGGATCAGGTGTTCAGATCATTTGGACGACTGGAAAAATCCCAAGGAGCATCAGTTCAATATTTCAGCCCACACCAGACTGTATGTCATTTGCTTTTCAGAGATAAGCATGTGTAGAGCTTATGTGCCAAAGGAAAAAAATAGTTGATCAGTGCAACAAAGGAAGATAAAATTCCAGTACACATGTATTTGTTGAGGTTCCACTCCAGGAGGTGCTTGGGAAATGCATGCCCCCCCTCTCCCCCATGAAAAATTGTATGTAACACAAGCATGTAGTCTACAAGTGCTGCATTGTGTGTAAGGTGATTCGATGGCAGAAAAAGACAAAGCAAACCAGAAAGAAAATGAATCCAACAGCGTTCAAGATGCAAATTATGTATATGTTGGTTGAAGGCAACTAACAGAAAAAGAATAATCCTATGTGATCAATAACAGAGTGCTGTGGTATTTTCATGTGGAGCAAAAGAATGCAATAAAGTCCATTTTTCCTACTATAGGCCTGATTTTTAGCTGGGCCTAAAATCAGCTTCTGTTTTTTCAGGTACAAGATTGCACCTGTAGTTTTGCACCTGCACTTAGATTAATTTAACTGCTAACATTTAATCTAGCAGTTCATTATGAGCTAAAAATTGTATCTGAATAATTATGGGCTATCTCTGACACTCAAGACCTAGATTCTATAAAGTAGTTCGAAATCTATTGCATTAAAAAGAGTATGTATTAGAGCAATGTCCATATGTTACAATCTCCTTGGCTTGGTGGATCCTTTGGTACCTTTTGCATTCTCTCTCTTTTTTCATATCGCCCTCTTTCTGCTCCCAAGTCTTTTGTCTCAATTCTCAAGTCAGGTCTCTGCTTGTAGAATCTCTTTGGATTAGTAGACACCCTCTGTACTCTGATTTCTTTCTTTCCACTCTAGGCCTTATCACATCTAGAGGAGTTTTTCTGTGCTTTGGGCTTCCCGCTTTTCTTCAGAGTGCTCTGTACCACCCATGGGACACAAATGCCCATATTTCCTGCAATCTCCTCTCTGTGCACCAGAAACTTTCTTTCCCTTGGCAGGATTTAGGCCCCTCACTTCCTGATCCAATTCTCTTCTTTGAGTCTCTTTCTCTGCTTTAGCATCCTTCTTTTCCCGTCTCTGTTCTCCATGCCTCTGCTTTCTCATTGTAGCTTTCTACTTTCCTCCCAATTTGTCTCTTTGCTCCAAACCCTATGCCTTTTACTCTCTGCCCTAGGTCCCTTTTGTGTCTGAGGGCACTTTAAGCACATTTTTGAATGTCTTGTCTTTTTTCCAGGACATCCTCTCTCATAAAATCAAATTAAAAAAGAAAGACGGAAAAAGCCAACTAATCCAACAACCTCTTTGTCTGTGCAGGATTCCTTTCTGCGGTATATTTTCTAGAGCTTTGTTCAATTTAATTATAAATATCCCAATCTAATCAAATTTAGGAAATATGTCCTTGTCTCTTTGTATTCCAGAGTTTTATCCCTTTCTTTACTTTGTCAACAACTGAGAGCACAAATGGCTTGTACGGTACAAGTAAAAAATATGACAGTCTTTCAAAACGAATCTGCTAGGTCTTGGAGGGTCCAAAGTCATACTAGTGATGGATTTGGGAGGGAACACAAGCTATCCTTAGAGTTCTGCAGTCCTTAGTGAACTGGCCGTACTTTTAGAAATTAAATGTGTTGTGTTTTTAATTGTGCTTTGAGTTCAGCATATTTTAGAGCAGATTTCAGCACTGATCTCTACTTAATTAGATGATAAACATACACTGTTATTTAAAATCGTCTTTTTTGGATAAAAAATAAATTCTTATACTTTTCTCTGATGAAGAGCATATACTGTAATGGAAATGTCACAAGGTCAGACTGCGAAATGCCTATCTCCACTGGTAAGCACTTCATGGGACTAGCCCCGCTGAAATCATTGGGAATAAGGGGTTTAAAAGAGCCCGTAGATGTAGAGGAATTGCTCTACTGGTTCACACCACAATTCCGTCTAGCTCAGTCTCCTGCTTTTGGCACTGTGCTAGTACTTGATGCTTCACATTAGGTGAAGAAATTACCTTTTATCCATAACTTTAATGATAGGTTCAAAGAATTCTAGGAGATCAGAGACACATGATTTTCCTTTTTAGAAACCATGCTGTTAGACCCTGTCAGCCCACAATCTTCCAGGTATTCTGTTTTATTTATCCTTTCAACCAATTTAGCAGGTATAGATGTAAGGCTTTACTGGTTTGTCATTCCCTGGATCGCCCGTAGAGCCTTTTTGTAAACAAAAGTACAAACATTTGCTACCCTCCAGTCCTCTAGAATAGTGTCTGTTTTTAATGACAGATTATATATTTTTGTTAGCAGATGAACCCCTTCATACTTAAGAATCATACATTAACAATTTGCTCTAGAATCTCGTCTTCTGACATCTCAATCTATGATAATAGCTTATCTTCATTACCAGAAAGAAGCAGGTCCTGGATTGGTATCTCCCCAACATTCTTGGCAGTGAAGGCTGATGCAAAGAGATCCTTTAGCTTCTCTTACCTTCCTGAATTGCTGCCTTTAACCTCTGGTGATCCAGTAGATGCAATGATTCTTTCTCAGGCTTCCTGGTTCTAATATAAAGAACATACAATAGAACCTCAGAGTTACGAACACCTCAGGAATGGAGGTTGTTCGTAACTCTGAAATGTTCGTAACGCTAAACAAAACATTAGGGTTGTTTTTTTCAAAAGTTTACAACTGAATATTGACTTAAGACAGCTTTGAATCTTTACTGTGCAGAAGAAAAATGCTGCTTTCCCTTTATTATTTTTAGTAGTTTATATTTAACACACTAGTTTTTGTTTTTGTTTTTTTTTGTCTCTGCTGCTGCCTAATTGTGTGCTTCCGGTTCCAAATGAGGTGTGTGGTTGACTGGTCAGTTTGTAACTCTGGTGTTTGTAACTCTGAGGTTCTACTGCATGTCAAAACAACGGATCTAACTAGTGTTGTTTAAAAAACAACCAACCAAACAACAACAGGAAAAAACATAGGGAAAAGGCATGTGTAAATATAATTGCAAGGCAGCAACAACTTCAGAATACTGCTGGTGGGGCTCTAAAGGTGTATTCATCATTTAAATTAAGCTGTGCCCCTTCCCTCCCCCCCGTTAATGTGAAATACTTTTGGTTGTAAAAGACTTGGTGAAGCACATGGCTGTTTCTCATTAGTGGTGGTTGTCAGTAAAATGAATATGTTGCTGAGTGTTCAGTTTCTGGGAAACGTGGTTGAAATATGAGCAGCTCCCTCGATTCCGAGCTCCAAGTCAGATGTTTGCAGATGGGATGTTCCCCATTAAGTAATGACTGAGGGCCATACGGAATCCATTACAAATCGAAATACTGATTGATGAAGTGCCTGTGGTCAGCTTTCTACAGAAATGAGAAATTTGAATTTATTATCACGTCAGCATGGGGCTGCTCGCACATACAATCACATTCTGTTTTCATCTCCATTTGCTTCAGGAGCTCACACCCGCTGTTCCAGATCACAACTAAAACCCCCAACCCGTCAAACAGACCCTCAGCTTTGAGCTCTGATGTGTTGATTGATTTGTTCTGCACTCACAGAAGTTCATCAAATCTGGGCTGAGTTTGTTCACACAGCTGGTAGGCAGTGGCAGAGGGACAGAAAGATGGGCCCCAGTGCAGGTTTTTGTTGTGGGCCTCCACCCTCAAATCTTAATGAGAGTAACACTGATTTATATACATCAAACATGCCAGTTCAACTGTTCAATACATCATAACATTTAATTCTCTGTTCCCCAATAACTGGGTGGTGAGGGTGAGCTGAGATGCCTCAAAAATCACACAGCACCCCCCATGGTGAGCAGAGGGTCAGGGGTGGGGGAGATTTGGGGACCTGGAGCTGAAGTGTGGAGATTAGGGGGGTTTGTGGATGTAGTGAGGAAGGGATTGGGACTTTTAGGGGGTCTGGGGAAGAAACTGGTGGCAGAGGAGTGTGCAGTGGGGGCCAGGGGAAGGATATAGAGGCAGAAGGGTGCAGGGGAAGCGTGGTAGCTCCCAAAAACATACAGCCCCCATACATGGCCCATGGGGGGCAGAAGTAAGGGGTGGGGGAATTTGTAGTCCTGCGGGTAAAGTGGCAGGCTGGGGGAAGGATTTTTGCGGGGAGAAAGGGCTGGGGATCCAATGGGGGAAGATGGGGTGGGGAGCTTGGGGCCAGGATGGGTGGTATGACAGGGGGAGTTGCCCAGCTGTGAGGAAGGAGTACATCTGGGGGGTTGTTTTGGGGAGGCTAGAGGGCAGGGGGTATGGAAGATGGGGTGCTTCCCGCCTGCAGAGTGGAATGGGGGTTTATTGGAGACTGGTACTAACTGTAGAATGTGACACCCATCACTCCCTCTCACTGGCTGAGCTTGGCTCCACACTTCCTGCTCAGATTTGGCCCAACCAGGTCAAATATTTGTGAGTGGTGTTGCATGTACATGGGGTTGTAATGCCACTCACTCACATTTGGCCTGGCTGCCCCCCCATCACCATGATGGCTGGGTAACTGGGCCAGACCTCAGTGTTACTGCAACCCCATGCACCAGGCCACAACACCCGGAGTGCGGAGTGAGCCCAGCCAGCACCTCTATGATGCATTCTGGCAACCCAATTTTGGGTCATGACCCATGTGTTGAAGAACCCTGCTCTAAGCTGTGTGGGCCCCTGTGCACCTGCACCAGCTGCACCAGCCATTCCTCCACCAGTGCTGGTAAGTTGGAGACCTCAGGCTTCTCAAGCCAGCCTCTTTCCTTCTCCTTCTCCCCAAACAAGCCCCACCCCTTTCCTTATGACTTTAGGTGTTTCTGGGAAGAGGGAACATGGGACTTACTGGAGGTTTGTGGGTCAATCTGAGGGTAAAAAGACAGGTCTCTGTGGAGGGTGTGTGTGTGAAAGGAGGATTTGAGTGTCAAGCTCAAATCTCCATTTAAAGGGTTGGTTTGTTTCCAGGTCTGGTGACCTCAATTGCAGTTAGCAAACCCCTTTGCAAACCAGACTTTGCAGGCTCTCCAGTGCAATCAGAGCTAGCTTTGCACCACTGTATTCTTTTCAAATTGTGTACCATTCACAGCTTTGACTGAGCTACAGCCAGTTCACATTCATTCGCATACACTGGTCTCCTGTGTTTTACATCGAAAACAATCAGGGATGCGCCTAGGAAATGTACAGCCATTCAGAGTTTGGCTTCATCATTAGTTATGTGCTGTGAAGTAGGGAAGTGTGATTATCCCCATTTTGCAGATGTGGAGAACTGAGGTACAAAAAGCTGGGTCATAGCCTCTTTGTACCTCAATTGGCCATCTGTAAAATGGGGATAATAACAGTTCCTACCTCATAGGATGTTGTGAGGTTAAATGCATTAAAGATTGTGAGGTGCTCAGATAGTAGAGTAATGGGGGCCATTTAAGTACCGAGGGAAAAAACAAGGTCTCAAATTGAGGAGTACAAAAGAAGAGTTGCTGAAAAGTCAGGTTCACAGGTCACACACTGATTCTACAACAGGGCCAGTTATAGTAACTGGTACTTAATGGCTGAGACCCAAACCTCTCATACTTGGCAGCATCACTAAGGAAATTGACAAAAAGAGCTAGCCTCTTTGCACAGTTCACTTATTGTTACAATGGAAGGGTGAAGTGGTTCAGATCCATTAAGAACCGGCCTAACCTATCCCCCCTCCCAAACTTAAGACTTATCTTTCAGCATTTGCTTCACTTTTATCTCCACTACTTTTCATTTTTGCCTGTCTCTCCATTTGCTGGTTTGGCCAGGACTTGAAGCAAGTATCAAAATACTGTGAGCAAGGCTATTATTATTGTATTCCTTTGCCAGTCAGAAGCAGGAAGTAAATGATATTTCAGAAGGTCTGTCCCATTTGTGCTAAGCCTCAAACACAGAGCAATGGGATCCTTCAGGGGTTAGTCTGCAGAATCATATCTTAGCCCCTGAAACAAAGTTTGACGCACATTTAATAAACTTTACAACTGAAAAATATTTTAAAAATAATACAGAGCATAAAGGGATAAAGAGTGTATGCTGCCTTTGGGGCTTATATTAGTGTGAGATGGGCCACATCCTAATTCCCTGAACAAGGCCCAAGTGAACGGGCATTGTGAAGAAGACCTTTGTGAAGGTTGGAGACAGTGGACTCCAGCCAAAATGCTGGCAGAATACCAGTGCAGGTGCTCCATTCCCACTAGAGCAGTCCGGACTGGAGCACCCACAGAAAAAAAATAGTGGGTTCTCAGCACTCACTGGCAGGCCCAGATAATCAGCGGGACGCGCTCGGGGGAGTGGGTGGAATGGGGTGGGAAGAGGTGGGGCTGAGGTGGGGCCTTGGGGGAAGGGGTGGATTGGGAGCAGGGCCTGGGGCAGCACAAGGGTCAAGCACCCTCCCCGCCCCGGGGAAATCAGAGAGTATATATATGCCTATGTAGACCATCATATTGTCTTCAGTACATGTACTTAGTAAATTTATGCAAATTGCATCGTGAGGTTCTGTATATCATGCATGGAACCACACAATGCCATTTTTTAGTCTTTTTCAGGCTAGAAACACACCTTATTTAGTTTGTTTACAAAGTGCTTTGACTTCCTTGGATGGAAGGTGTTACAGGAGTGAAAAGTAGTTTTTAATGAATTGACCATTATAATTTTCTTGTATAATTTCAGTAAGTTTTTTAACTGTTTCCTCTCCTTTACTGTCCTGGAAGTTTGATTATTTTCCCTTGTAGTTTGTGCTTTTTCACTTAGTAACCACTGATTCCTTAAACCCTGGATTTGAGTTGAGTTGTTTTTTATTGTTTAACTACTTCAGCTTATTTACAATTTTATGCAAAGTTTTTCACTGGCACCATCAAATAATGCCAGATTATTTTTGTGATTTGTTTTTCCATGTGAATTGCAGAAGCAGAACCGGCACAAAATATTGTCTTAGTTGGCCTTACAAATATAGGCCCTGATTCAGGAAAGCATCATGCTTCACGATAGAATTTAAGCATGTGCTTAGAATTATGCATATGCTTAATACAATTCTGAATAGCAATAGTTTAAAGCATGTGTTTAAATGCTTCCTGAATCAGGCCCAAAGTTTCTGAATATTCATTACATTTTTTTATAATCAAATAGCTAAACTTCCTGTACACCTATATTTTTTATTTCAGGGAGTTTTCTCAAAGCGATTATAACTTTGTTAATGCATGTCAAATCTGAGAGAGCCAAATCCTGATTTTGATTTAACAGGTGTAAATCCATGGAAGTTAATGGAGTTATTCCAGATTTACACCAGCATAACTAAAACCAGAATTTAGCCCAGGCTCTGAGATCTCTAACAGTGTCAGTTTAAACAGAGTAGGGAAATAAAATGATATGTTTGCCAGTGCCTACAAACAGGAACAGTGAGTCAGACAGTCGCTAAATGAGGAACTCAAAGAAAGAAGTGTCAGGGGTGAGGGAGGGTTTGTGTACATGAACTATGTAAAACTGCAGTCTAATTTTGTGTGTCTCCATTTTTGGGCCCCGGCTATAGACAACCAGCCTCTAATTTTCCAAGGTACTGAGCATCCACAGCTTCCATCGATATCAAGAGCTTTCACTTAAAAAGCAGTCCTGGTTTAACATCTCCCTCCCCAAAATCCAATTAACCTGTCTCCTAAAGTATAGACCCGTGTTTCTGATCTTTCTGCTGAAACAAATTAGCTGTAGGAAAGTATTTTCCAGAGAGGTGATCTCTGCCCTACAAACCCTTATGGATGTGCCTGGAAAATCCAGAACTAATGTGTGTTGCCCATAAGTAAAACTGTCAGTTTTCACTGTGTAATTATTCGTGTACAAACCTCTATATACAGTATCAGCAACCAATGGTGGGTAAATCTCATCTTAATCCCTCTGTCTAGAGGATCAATAAACTGAAGAATAAGTACTTGCAAGCAACTACTTAAAGACTGTACATTTTAAACAATCAGCAAAAGCGATTGTTATTTCACAGATCTTGTTAAACTCTTCCAGAAAATTCAGATCCAGTGGTAGCTATTAAAATGACAGTAATTACTAATGGTTACCATACATAAATTATCTGGGACTCTGTAGTGTTTCCAGATGAATTAGGAAACAACTGGTCTCTCTGATACGGTAGTGTAGTAACTGTCAATAAATATTGACTTTTTAATGGTGAGCACTTTAGCCGGAGCAGTGCTGAGCCATTGCTGAAGTGAGATGCACTGTAGATCATCCAGTACACCTTCTTGCCAATGCACAATTTTCCCTTCAGGGTATAAATCATATGTTGTTCTCTCACAAAGAACACCACAATTCTTATTAATGCTATTGGTACAATTTTCAAGACAACCTCTAAAGCTGCAGCTATATGAGCAATGTGCCTAGACTGGGTCATAGGTCAATAGAGATGTCCCTGAAATAGGCTACAGGGCCAATGCCAGTGTATGAAGTCCAAGCATATGAGAAAGTGAGTGGTGCCTGAGAGCACAGTAGCACATGTGCTAACTGTTATTGAGTGTGCTGCTTCCTACTCTTGTGCCCAGAGCCTAAACACCAGGCCTGGCCTCATAGTTATTGAAACTTCTGCCCGACCAAGAGTCAAGAGTAGAAGCACTTGTCATCTGAAATGGGAAGCTGCTAGCAGAAGCAGAAGAATAAGACCAGAGAGTTGCTCCCAGCTGGTTTCTGGCTCATGTGCAAGTAACTCCCACATAGGCGTATGGGACAGTCATAGCCCCCAGTTAGACTTGGGAGAGAAACTGAGGCTTCCCATGGACCATATACAAAGAAGGAAATTCCTCCTCCTCCTCCCCCCCCCCCGGGACTTTCTAAGTGGGTCTTAAGTTGGGCACCCAGAATTAGGGGACATTTCTGAAATTGTTGGCCTTACCACCTCTGTGCACCAGTTTTCACAACTGTAAAATGACGATAATCACAACTGTCCTTCCTCAGATGCAAAGCACTATATGTAATGTTAACTGCTGTTATTGTGATTTTGTACTATTATGGGTTAGAAAAGAGGAAGACGTACAAGAGGAAGAGATTATATCATAGCCCATTATAAGGATAAGAGGGATTTCAAAAATATCACTCTAGATTTGGGTTTGGAGGTATTAGGGTCTGGGGTACTGCTGTGGGTCTTTCTCTATTTTTAACCATATGGTAACACATGTATCATAGTGTTGAGCTTATTTTTCTTTTAATTTTGTGGGACATATTTTTAGCTATTTCAGAAATTTCAAAGGTGGCCCTGAAAATGTGGCCCCGTTTTAAGCAATGTTGCATATTCCTATCAGCCTTTATATGGTAGATTAGCACATCCACGTGGGCTGGATGGATCAGACTGTAGTGGGGTATCTGAGTGCTCCAGGAAGGTGCCAGATCGGGGTGGGCAAACAATGGCCCACAAGCCGGATCTGTCCTGCCAGCCCTTTTAATCCAGCCCTCGAGCTCCCGCTGGGGAGCGGGCTCTGAGGCTTGCCCTGCTCCGGCACTCCAGCTGGGGAGCAGGGTCAGGGGCTGCTCCATGTGGCTCCCAGAAGCAGCGGCAAGGCCCCCCTCCAGCTCCTACATGTAGGGTCAGCCAGGGGTCTCCGCTCTTCACGCTGCCACCATCCCAAACACTGCCCCCACAGCTCCCATTAACTGGGAAACACAGCCAATGGGAGCTGCAGGGGCAGTGCCTGAAGATGGGGCAGTGTGCAGAGCCTCCTGGCTGCGCCTCCATGTAGAAGCTGGAGAAGGGACATGCTGCTCCTTACGGGAGCCACTTGAGGTAAGTGCTGCCCAGAGCATGCACCCCTGAGCCTCTTCCCTGGTGCATATTCCTACACCCCAAACTCCTCATCCCCAGCCCCACCCCAGAGACCACACCCCCAGCCGGAGCCCTCGCCCCCTCGGTCAGGTACGGCATACTGGCAAGAGCTGGTACGCCGTGCCAGACTGGACCGGCTTCCCCAGCAGTGATTTAAAGGTCCCGGGGCTCCAGCAGCTGTGGGGAGCCTCAGGCCTTTTGAATCACCGCCAGAGCTCCAGCAGCCGGGCTTGGGCACTGATTTAATGGGGCCGGAGCTCCGGCCATTGCAGGGAGCCCTGGGCCCTTTAAAACGCCACCCGAGCCCGGCTGCCGGAGCCCCGGGGCAGTGGCAGCCGGGCTCTGGCAGGGATTTAAAGGACCTGGGGCTCCGGCCCTGTGGGAAGCCCCGGGCCCTTTAAAGCACCACCCAAGCCCCGCTGCTGGAGCTCCAGTGGCACTCCGGTGGCTGGAGCCCTGGGCCCTTTAAATCACCGCTGGAGCCCTGCCGCCCCAGGCCCTTTAATTCGCCCCTGAGCCCTGGGGCTCCCAGCCGCCTCTGCCGCTGGGAGCTCCGGGGTGATTTAAAGGCCCTGGGGCTCCCAGCCACAGCTAGAGCCCTAGGGCCTTTAAATATTGAAAGGCCCCACCTCTTCCGGTTGAGGCCACGCCCTTGCTCAGGACTCTGACGTACCGGTAAGTCCTTTAAGTTACTTTCACCCCTGCCACACCCCCAACCAGAGTCCTTACCCCCTCCTGCACCCCAACCCCAATTTCTTGAGCATTCATGGCCCACCATACAAGTTCTATTCCCAGATGTGGCCCTCGGGCCAAAAAGTTTGCCCACCCCTGTGCTAGATTGATAGTTTGTAGACTGAAGATCTCTCTTTATCCAGAGAACTGGTAAGGAACATACTGTAGCAGTGCACACTTGCTCACGTTACCCCTCCTGTCTGCATCAACACCATCAACACCTTCAGGAGAGAGAGGTATCTCTATGCCCATCCAATTCTATGCCCATGCCTTTCTTATAATAACTATGCAAATTGCCAGCTGTGTTGTAGATGTTTGTTCTACAGGAACTGGTCAAATAGGTCACCAAGAAAGAAATTGTGCCACCCTTAGTCACATTGAATTGCACCCTGCTACACACACCGAGTCCAGTGGATTTCAATGGAACGACTCAGGCAGTAAGGTACTACTCAGAACAAGAGTAGCACTGTACCTTAAACAGCCATTACATGGTAACATCTTTGGGTCGCTTCTGAACTTGCTTGGACTTGAACTAGCTTCCTTGCGGTAAAAGCACAGTACCAAACCCCAGTACCATCCAATCTACCTTAACAGTCGTACTGATTTCTAATGTCTATGTATTGATCTGGCCTTCCTGGCCCTTTCTTATTAATATGCTGATCATCATCACACACTTTGCTTCTCTCACCATGCCAAAAAGTTTCTTATACTTGTGCTTTTCTGGTACTATTTGGAACCCTGGAGAATAACTTTCTGCCATGTTTGTGTCAATTATATAATAGGAAACAGCTTTTCTTAGGGAAGCCTGTCATAGCCTTTTGTAATGCATGTCACCTGCTATATTTTTGCATCTATTTTTGCCTGTGGTTTCTGTGTTGAATTGTCAAAGTATTGAAAAACAACAAGGACATCAGGGATAAAAAGAAGAGAATGCAGCGTGAAGATAGAGCATTTTCTAGTTTAAAGGTATCCACTCGACCTCAGAGAGCATTGAGATGAGAGTGCACTTTTGTGTCCCGCAGCAAAGGCTTGTTTTTCTCTAAATGAACTCACATTCTCTCTCTCTCTTTCTCTCTCCCTTCTCTTTAAAGCATACATCTGACACAAATTAATCTGCAGGGGCTTTTTAGTCATTTCCCATCCGCTGCTGGGGCAAATTAGACTTGCTGATGTTGTTTTGGCCTAACCCTGAAGCAGCATGAAAGGAAAGGCCTAGAGAGAGCATGTTCTCCTTGGCTCTTCTTCCATGTACTCTCTGGCCTGTTCAACAAAAAAGTGAGTTCAATTGGCCTGAAAGGCGCTGGGAGATTTAAAACTCCTCCGTAGAGCTGTAAAGGACCAAAATTACTTAATTAATGTGGAGGCCATTATGTGTGGTTACCATATGAATGAGTAAGTGGGCTGTCTGAGTTACAGAGCAGGAAAGAAGAGAGGATATCTGAGGTCAGCCTTGTCAGGGTAAAGGAATCCTAAACAATGAAGCCATTGGTTTAAGATTTGAGGAAGAATTTGAAAAAGTGCTCTGAGAGTGAAATTAAATGAAGCATGGGAGAGTATTAGTGGAGATTAGCAGGGTTGTGAAGGAACCCAGAACAGACTGCCAATCGTCCCTAGGCACATGCAGCTTTAACTTTGTTGCTGTGCACGGGAATTAGGCACTTCACTGCTGGAGTTTGACTGAAAAGTATTTTCTTGAGCAACATTAAAGAGTTTCTCCTCTGCACCCCTTCTCTTTTATTAACTTCGGATGGTGAACGTGCTCCTTTCACTTGTGACTACTTTGTGCCAGCTGGAGATATTGTTGAGGTAAAAAAGGTACAGAGGTTTTTAAAGGAAATTGGCTCCCCCAATTGAAGTTGGAGGGTCCCTTGCTGGCAGGATTTTCTGCTGCACAAGGAGGATGTTGTTTCAAAGAAATATTGTTTCAAAGAAAGAGATGAAATCTTGAGAAATGATTTAAATTCGCAGCCAAATATGCTTGTAATTGAGCTCAGTGAAGAAAACAATGAGGTGGATTTTCATGTGCATTAAACAAAAGGGAAAGTACTGCTATTTCTTTGTTGAAAACTAGATTTTTTTTTTGAAGCTTGAAGGCCTGCAGTGGTCTCTTTCTGGAAAGGTCTCTGAGGCCATTTCAAGATATTTGTTCCTGGTGTTTATCTTACTAACCACAGTGACCACCGTAACAAAATCAGCATTTGCTGAACGTTCTCACCTAGTGATACAGGTTCCTTTCCTACATACAGGGCAAGAAACAGCTGAATGGAGTTCTAGGAGTGGGAGCATGGTTGTGAGTCCTGAGTGAAGATACACCCTTCCTCTGGCCTGGAAGTAGGTCCCTAACACCCTTTGAGGGGTCTTTGGCCACACCCCTCTCCTTGCCATCTCCTATTGGCTAGCTTAGGCAGCTCCCCATTCACCATGCTATTTTTTGTGAATCCCATTCTTAGGCACCTAACTTTCCCCAGGCAGTGTGCCTAACTCAGGGTTGTGAATTCCACTAGGCAGCAGAACACCTACATTTAGACATTACGATGCTAAAAGTTGTAGCACCCAATTCCTTCTTGGGAATCCCACCCTAAGTGCCTAAGTTGCTTTTAAAAATAGGATTTAGGGCCCAGATCTTCAAAGCTATTTCGGCACCTAACTCCCATTGATTTAAATAGAATGAGTAGGGTGCCTAAATACTTTTGAGGATCTGAGCCTAAGTTCCTAAGTTCCTTTGGTGATTTTGAAAATTTTAGCCCTTTTTCTTCGTGCCACCAATGTAATTTTGGAGTAACATCACTGACCTCAGTGGGGATATGCTGGGTTTGTGGTGCTGTAAGTGAGAGCAGAACCTGGCCCTATTTTACAGTTCAGCATTGTAAGTGTCTGTCCCCCACGACAACCCCCCCCCTCAATTGCAATTTGGGAGTAGATGGGGCAGCAGTTTCAAATATCTCTATGCTGTATTTGCTGCGCTTCATAGATTCCAAGCCAAAAAGGCACCATTGTGAAAATCTCGTCTGACCTCCTGTATAACACAGGCCATTGAACTTCCCCAGACTAATTCCTAGAGCAGAGCTTTTAGCAAAACCTTCAGACATGATTTAAAAATGGTCAGTGATGGAGAATCCACCACAACCCTCGGAAAATTGTTCCAATGGTTAACTCTCCCCACTGTCAAAAATGTATGGCTTATTTCCAGTCTGAATTTGTCTTGCTTCAACTTCCATTGGATCATCTTAAACCTTTCTCTGCTAGACTGAAGAGCCCATTATTAAATATTTGTTCCCCATGTAGATATTTATCTACTGTAATCAAGTCACCCCTTAATCTTCTCTTTGCTAAGCTAAATAGATTGAACTCTTTGAATCTATCACTATAAGACATGTTTTCTAATCCTTTATCCATTCTCGTAGCTCTTCTCTGAACCCTCTCCAATTTATCAAAATCCTTCTTGAACTGTGGGCACCAGAACTGGACACAGTATTCCAGCAGTGGTTGCACCGCTGCCAAGTACAGATGTAAAAAAAAAAACGCTCCACTTCTACTCAAGATTCCCTTGTTTATGCACCCAAGGAGCATATTAACTCTTTTGGCTGCAACGTAATATTGGCCACTCATGTTCTGGTGATTACCCACCATAACCTTCAAATATTTGTTAGAGTCACTGCTTCCCAGGATACAGTCCCCCATTCTGTAAGTGTGGCCTACAGTCTTTGTTCCTAGATGTATACATTTATATTTAGCTATATTAAAACAGATATTATTTGCATGTGCCCAGTGAACCGAGTGATCCAGATCACTCTGAATCAGTGACCTGTCCTCTTCATTATTTACCATTCCCCCTTTTTTTGTGTTACCTGAAAACTTGATCAGTGATGATTTTTCTGCAGCAGTTGAATTTTCCCTCAAGCAGTTGAAGCAGTTGAATTTTCCCTCAAGATGGGGAAAAATCATTTTCCCCCTTCACTCTTCCTACTAATTTTAACTGAAGCCTAAATTGTTTCAAATATAAAATACTTCTCAGACCTTCCATCACTAAAGACCTCTTCTATGTTTTTCTTCTCCACTTAGATTCTTGCTGGCTGGTTACAACTTTTCCCTTGAGTAGTGAGTGCTGTAGATTAGTACAGAGGCCTCCATAAATCTCCAATTAGGGTGACCAGATGTCCCAATATTAGGGGCTTTGTCTTATATAGGCAACTATAACCCCCTATTCATCCCCTGTAAAAAAAAGGTGTCCTGATTTTTTGCACTTGCTGTCTGGTCATCTTAGACCCAATGCACATCAATAGACCTACTCATAGTCAGCCCAGATGGAAACATAGAAGTAGCATGAGTGCCAGAAAAGCTGTAGTATAAAGACTTTCATGGAGGACCTTGCAACCTCAGAATGAGAAGTAAACTCCATAAAATGTGACAATGCCTTAGCCTGTTTGTGATTCACTAAACACTGTCCATGGCACATTCATACGTTATGCAGCAAAAGCCCTGTGAACATCAATGAGAGTTTTGTTTGTATATCGGCACTATACACTATCTGACTTACAGCATCCGACTCCCTGTTAGAGGAACCATAGTCTAGTGGAGTGTACATGGGACCAGAAACCTCTGGAGTGCTAGCTCTGTCTCTGCCACATCCTCTGTGCTGCTATTTGCCCATTTGCAAACTGGGATTATTAGTACTTGTCTACACGCTGCTCAACACATTAACCAGCAAGCAGCATGGGCCACAAAAAGGAAAATGCATCCTAAAGATGTGACACCATTTTAATATGTGTAAAATGCTACATATCACAGACTATGCTGCAAGTAATGAATGACCAAATTAATAAAATAATTTTAAAAACTCCATGAACCCATTTAAAATATATATATATATATATATTTTTTTTTTCTCCTTTTGTGTCTGCTTCCTTATAGTTTTCTCTACCAATTTTGGTAAAATCCATGACATGTTAAAAGTTCCTGTTTGTTTTTGGCTAACTGCATCGTGATGAGAACAGGAGTACTTGTGGCACCTTAGAGACTAACACATTTATTTGAGCGTAAGCTTTCGTGGGCTACAGCCTACTTCATGGGATGCATGTAATGGAAAATACAGTAGGAAGATATATATATACACAGAGAACATGAAACAATGGGTATTACTATACACACTATAAGGAGCGTGATCAGTTAAGGTGAGCTTTTATCAGCAGGAGAGAAAAACAAACAACAAACTGTTTGTAGTGGTAATGAAAATGGCCCATTTCCAGCAATTGACAAGGAGATATGAGGAACTGGGGAGGATAAGCGTGGGGATGATTAGCTACCATGTGAAGGTGTTGCACTGGCCCCCACTCATCCCCCTGTGGGCACAGATTTACCCTGACCTTCTTCCTCTCTATGCCTAAATTCAATCCGCTCTTTGTGCCCGCAGGTCCCAGACTCAGTCCTTCTGAAGCACCTATCTATGTATTTTAGGGTGCCTAAGGTATCCATCTGTCTTAGGGTTTTATTCTGCCACCCATCACTGTCATAGCTGATCACCTTCCACTTACAATCAATAGCAGCAGTGAAGTCCCTAGCAGCTTGAATGGACTGTCTGGCACTTTTCTCCTTTTGGCCGGTGAGGAGTTAAAACTCTGTTTGAGGCAGGTTTTTTGGGGGGTGGAGGAAATGGGCTGTTAAGAATTTGGGAGTATAAGGTGCTATTAGCAGAAGTGTTGTAAGCAAGATACGGGAAGTAATTCTTCTGCTCTACTCCATGCTGATCAGGCCTCAACTACAGTATTGTGTCCAGTTCTGGGCGCCACATTTCAGGAAAGATATGGACAAATTGGAGAAAGTCCAGAGAAGAGCAATAAAAATGATTAAAGGTCTAGAAAACATGACCTATGAAGGAAGATTGAAAAAATTGAGTTTGTTTAGTCTGGAAAAGAGAAGACTGAGAGGGGACATGATAACAGTTTTCAAGTACATAAAAGGTTGTTACAAGGAGGAGGGAGAAAAATTGTTGTTCTTAACCTCTGAGGATAGGACAAGAAGCAATGGGCTTAAATTGCAGCAAGGGAGGTTTAGGTTGGACATTAGGAAAAACTTCCTGTCAGGGTGGTTAAGTACTGGAATAAATTGTCTAGGGAGGTTGTGGAATCTCCATCATTGGAGATTTTTAAGAGCAGGTTAGACAAACGCCTGTCAGGGATGGTCTAGATAATACTTAGTCCTGCCATGAGTGCAGGGGACTGGACTAGATGACCTCTTGAGGTCCCTTCCAGTCCTATGATTGGTATTGTGAGGTCACCTATTGGAATAAGGCTTTCTCAAAGAGGAAGGTTTTGCAACATTTCCTAAAGATGGTCAAATTCTGGTTTCTCCTGCTCTTCACTCTTCAATAGCCAGATTCCCCGGGACTGAGAATGCTTTGTCCTCACCTCTCACATACATCATTCTGGGCTTTGTGGTCTGCATTATTCCAGAATTTGCAGATGGTTTTTTGTGTAGTTCATGGATCAAAGTTTGGTCTTGAATGTGGCTGGGTCTGGATCTATTAATCGCTTTAAAAATTAGGGTCAAGATATTAAACTGGCATCAGAAGCTGTCTGGGAGCGAGCACAGGCTTGATATGCTCATTGTGGCCTAAGCGATGGAAAAGGTGGTCAGCTACATAGTAAAGTACTGTATTTTGCTCATGGTGCCCACATGGGGGTCTAGTCTGACCTCCTGCAAGACACAGGCCATAGAACTTCACCCAATAATTAACTTCTGTTTGAACTGTAGCATATTCTTAGAAAGATATCCGGTCTTGATTTAAAGATAACAAGAGTTGGAGAATCCATCACATCCCCAGGTAAGTCGTTCCCGTAGTTAATTACTATCACTGGTAAAAAAATATGCAACTTATTTCTGGCCTGAATTTGTTTAGTTTAATCTTAGACCCTTTGGCTCTTATTAAGCCTTTTTCTGCTATATTAAAAATGCATAAATTTCTTCCCCATGCAGGTATTTGTATATAATGATCAAGTCACCTCTTTACCTCCTCAAGCTATGTCTACACTACCACTTATGTCAGCAAAATTTATGTCGCTCAGAGGTGTGAATATTCCACCCCCCTAAGTGACACAAGTGTGCACAGTGCTATGTCAGTAGGAGAGTTTCTCCCGCCAACATAGCTACTGCTGATCATTGGAGGTGGATTAATTATGTCGACAGAAGAGCTCTCTCCTTTTGGCATAGAGTAGTTACACGAGACCTCTTACAGCGGCACAGCTGCATCAGTATAGCTGCGCCGCTGCAAGATCTCTCGTGTAGACATAGCCTTAGACAAGCTAAGCAGATAGAGCTTCCTAGGTCCCTTGCTATAAGGCATGTTTTCTAGACCTCAAATCAATCTTTGTAGCTCTTTTCTGAACACTTTCCAATTTTTCAACATCCTTTTTGAAGTGTGGACACTAAAACTGGACATAGTATTCCAGTAATAATCTCATTAATACTGTATACATCCCTACTTCTCTTTGTTATTCCCCTGCTGATACTTCCAAGGATTGAGTTCACTCTGTTAGCTATAACATCACAAGTTCTTGTTCAATTGGATATATACCATGACCGCCACGTCCTTTTCAGTGTTACTGTATTCCAGGATATGTTCCCTATCTTGTAGACTAAATTTTTTGGTCCTAGATACATGACATGGCATTTGGCTGTATTAAAATGCATGTGGTTCAAAGAAGCCCATTTTACCAAGCAATCCAGATTGACCTGTATTAATTACCTATATTAATGGCATTATTATTTGCCACTCCACCTATGTTTTGTGTCATCTGCAAATTTTACCAGTAATGATTTTGTATTTTCTTCCAAATAACTGATGCAGACATTGAATAGCATTGGGCTTACAACAGATCTTTGTGGAACCCCACTAGAAACACCCTCATTGGATAATGGTTCCCCATTTACAATTACTTTTTGGGATCTAACAGTTAACTAGTTTTTAATCCATTTAATATGGGTGCATTGATTTTCTATAGTGCTAATTTTTATCAGAATGTCAGATGCCTTACAGAAGTCTAAATGTATTATGTCCACAAAGTTACCTTTATTAACCAAATTTGTGATCTCATAAAAAAAAACCTATATGAAATTGGTGTGGCAAGACCTATCATCCATAAAACCATGTTGCGTGCCATTAATTATCTTATCATCCTTTGTTACTGATTGTGTCTTCTTTTAATACTCTTGGGGGCAAATTATCAGGTCCAGCAAATTTAAAAAAAGTTTAACTTGAATAATCAGGATCAAAGCCTAAACAGACAAAGAGTGAAAAAAAGGAAATATTATTGTACTCAGTTTGCATATAGGGAACTGAGACAGAAAAATATTAAGTGATTTGCCCTAGGTCACATAAGAAGTCTGCACCAGAGCTAGAAACCGAGGCTCTATTGCTTGAGACCCAGTCCAGTACCTTAACCACAAGACCATTCTT
This sequence comes from Trachemys scripta elegans, assembly GCF_013100865.1. Taxonomy (NCBI): domain Eukaryota; kingdom Metazoa; phylum Chordata; order Testudines; family Emydidae; genus Trachemys; species Trachemys scripta. The sequence goes on from NC_048300.1 coordinate 37,319,024, forward strand.
CCTTTCCTTTTCACACCTCACTACTCTGATCAAGATTAATTTGCAAGTATAGTTGAGCGAAAATATTCTAGAGAGGAATATTGTACATTGTGAACATTCTGAATTGCTTCTAGTAAGAACACATGAGAAGCTGTTGCTTAATCAGAATTGACTATGATGATTTTACTTATTATATGTTCCTGTATTGCTGCAGTTACTGTTAAACACATGCAATAAATACTGTTTACAAGCTGGTATGACTTTTTGTTAACATATAATGTATGATAACAAAGTCCGCCCAATATTAATTGAATCAGTACTGAGGGTGATATATTTAGTTAAGAACTATTTTTTATTAAAATATGTTGCGTTATTCCCACTGCATAGCTCCCAGTGTGAATGCAATTTTCTATCTCTACAGCTAAAATTTGTTGTCTTGCTTCCAATAGGCTTTAACTCTGACATTTCTTCTTAATGAAATCTAATTACAGAAATGTGATTTCACCTTAAGAGGTTTTCCATATTCCATATTCCTGCCAATTCAGAGAAATAAGAAATTCTTTGCCTTAAAGCTCTCTCTCTCTCTCACACACACACACGCACACACGACTCATATTACTTAAGCTTTCAAATCTTCTTTTTTATTTTTAAACCACAAATATATTAAAGTTCAATGAGTCCCACATTAAACTAATAAAAATGAAGGCAGGGAGTCTGATAGCTGGATAGTTTCTAAGAGTTTGGGAAGATTTAAAACAAGGGAAATGTAACACAAGTGCTGAAGGCTAAAAAGGAGCTTTGATAAATGAGATTCAAAATCAAATATTTTTTTAGAAGGGTTGTGAATAATTAATCCACTGCTAAGAACCCTTTTTAAATGCTTCTGCCTCTTCTAATTGATGAAACTACTCAGGTAAGAATTAAATGCAATCATTAGCATAAAAAGCCTTAGTGTTTGTATCTTTTGATCATTGATGTTATCTGGCAAAAAGCTGGATTTTAATATTCTTGAGAAGGATGAGCAGAATTCTGACTGCCATCCAGGCTTCTTGGTTGTAACAGTAGACGTCTATGATCCTCGAGATTCAGATAGATACCAGCTTATTTCCTCTCTTTGAATGCTTTCATAATAAATGCATGTTTTGTTGTGTTATCTGCTATCCAGTGAGCTCTTTGAGAATCAAATAACTCAGCCTCAGAAGGAAAAGAACACATTCTCCTTTCTGAGGAGGTATAGACCACATGATGCCACTGGAGATGAGAAGCTCCTGGTAGTTTATGGGGATTCAAAGGGGTCACTGTGACATACAAATATTCTGTGCCTCACTGTGGGTAGTTGGAGACAGTAAATAATTTACCACCTATATTTTCTCTGTTCATAGGAGTTCTGGCTCTTAGTGCTGGCCAACAACATTAATCCCTCAAAATGGGACAAATTATCTTGGTAATGGCAGATCATTATTAAAAAGTACTTCCTCGCCCTTAATGTAGCTGCATACAACCAATATGTGACAAACATTATTGTCATCTACATATGATTACACTACCTAATGTCATACCACTAAAATAACTTGAATAGGTAATAATCAGATATAATCAGAAAATTGCCTTTAATGTTAATGGCAGGCATGGAACTAAATGTGGGTGCACCATGATTATATATTATGATTATTATTCATGATCTGTATTGTGATGGCACCAACAGGCTCCAGCCAAAGATCAAAGCCACATTGTGCTAAGCAATGTACACACAGATTGAATAGTTGGCCTCTGCCCCAAAGAGCTTACTATCTAAATAATGACAAAACGTAAGTAATGACAAAAATGTACTACCCAGGGTCTGAATTTAACCTGCAAGAGCAAGGGAATTGCGTGATACAGCTAAAAAATTAGTTTTGCATAAAATGCTAAAGTTAGTTTTAGTTGAGCAAATTTATCAAAACCTACATTTAGTCTGAAAATTGGCTGGAAATTTCACAAGACCAAGCTTTCTTATGATATTTCTAGTGCTTCTCAGTTTGGAATAGGCTTGAAATACCAGGAGAGCATTCTTTCTTATGGGATTTCATTATCTTTGCATCCACCAGCCATCATTAATGACTGGAAGGCTCAAGGGCTTGGAAAAGCACCATAAAGAATTTCAATATAGAGGTTGCTGGTTCAAAGGCATATTGGAAAAGAGTGACGTTTATTATCACCAGAAAGCAGTTTTGTGATGTCATGAAATGTGTGTGGTAGTCTTCATTAAATTCCTAGTAGACAAATGTCATAATCCAAGTTGGCCATTACTGGCCACATTATTGCCAGTCGCTAGTAAAAATCAGGGTTTACGCATTATTGTTACCTTTTTCCACTGCAAAAACAAAAGGTCTTTTACATGTGATTAGGAAGTTAAAAGTCACAAACAAAAGTCAGTGAGATGGTATCACAGGCTGGATGGCCCTTTGAGGAAAGCTGGGCTCAGCCTTGCCTATGACTTAGCTATTGCTCAGCCTCACTGGTGATAAGGACTAATTAATGACCCTAGCTGGGTGTAATGGGGTTTAATTAGAAAAACTGACCCCACCTGTAATGGTGAACTGGGGAGAGCGCTACTTACGTAGAGCTGGGAACTCCAAAGGGGAAGAGACAACTAAGAGAGACTTATCTCTCCCTGGGAAGGTCCTGTAGTTTGGGACTGGCTGGGACCAGGAATCAGAGTTACAGGAATTGGATTATCTCCTGTGGTGTGGTCCTAGAGTGGAGAGGAGCCCCAAGGTAGGGTCTGTGAGGACCAGGGAATGAAGTAGAAGCCCAGGAGGGACAGAAAGCTAGTTTCAGTGATACTTAGACTCTCAGCAGGGAAAAGGCTGGAAGGTCAATATCCTCACAAGGGGGATGAAGTGAAGTCAAGCCCAGGAAAGGCGAAGGATCTTTTGTTTGGAGCTGAACCCCGGAAGGGGACTGAAGTGTCAAGTGACTTGGCCCTGAGGCTGAGCCACAGAGGGTCTAGTGAGATAGTTGGGAAGGCAGGGCCGGCTTTAGGAAGTGCAGTTCCAACAGTTTCAACGGGGCCCCGACAGGGATGACTAAAAAAAACATGTAAAAAAACCATGTGGGGCTTGTACTCACCAGGCCGCGCTCCTAGTCTTTGGCAGCGGGTCCTTTGCTCGCTCCAGGTCTTCGGCGGCACTGAAGGACCCACCGCCAAAGTGCTGCCAAAGACCCAGAACACTGCCGGGTGAGTAAAAATTAAAAAGGCGCCTCTAGCCAGGGAAGTGATTCTCTGCCACTTGTCCCCCACTCTGGGCAGCCCTGCCACTGGGCGTGGGGCCCTCTTAGGCGCGGGGCCCGATTCGGGGGAATTGGTGGAATTGGCCTAAAGCTGGCCCTGTGGGAAGGAACCAGCTGGGAGTGGTCACCATAGCTGAGAAAGTGACCAGCAGAGGGGGTGTGAGAGGAAGTCCCCTGCAATGTCATGTCCAGGCATGAGGAGGGCCATAGAGGTGAGATTGCACATTTACAGATGAATTCACTATTTCTTCAACAGTACTGTCATACTTAATGAATTATGCTAACTATAATTAACCAGAGGTCTTTTAGAAACTGTGAATCTTTATACAAAAGATTATATATATCTATTTGTAGTAAAGTTGTGTTCTTTAATTATGGAAAAAAATATCCAAAACTTCCTATTTTTAAAAATACCCCTTAAGGCTGCACAGATAGAGTTGGATAAAGGAAGAAACTGTAGCAGTTTGCACAGCCCTGTCATCTTGGGAACAGCAGCCAACAGTAAAGTTGATTGTAATAAATCTGTCAAATTTAGTGTCAAAACATATTCTTTGTGAGGAAGATTAGGGTATTTTGTGGTAATCTATTTTCAATGGGGACTAGAATGTAGTTGTTAAAAGCAGAATTGTTGCTGAATTCAAAACTGCACGTTTTATGAATGGCAAGCTCATACTGTACTAGTAGGTAAGCCCATTATATGGACTGACTTTTGAAATGCTGAAGGGAGCTCAGCCACTTCTGTGCCTATAAGGCAGAGTTGAGTGAATAATGAAACAGTGAATAATTTATCTGATGCACTTAGAGGGGAGGTTGGCTCCACAGGTTCAAGACTGATTTTTATTTTTCAGATATTTTATTCTGTGGACTGATTGCAATTATATGAACTATAAGCTGTGTTGCTTAGCTGTGATTGGTCAGGTACCACTGTCTCTGTACTCTGAGTGCACAAGCAATTGCAGCATGGATACTTGCATGTGCTCATTTAAAATTTCAGTCTCTGGAAATATACACCTCTACCCCGATATAACGCGACCCGATATAACATGAATTTGGATATAACGCGGTAAAGCAGCGCTCCGGGTGTTGGGGGTGGGAGGTCTGTGCACTCCGGCAGATCAAAGCAAGTTTGATATAATGTGGTTTTACCTATAACGCGGTAAGATTTTTTGGCTCCCGAGGACAGCATTATATCAGGGTAGAGGTGTACGTGCAATTTTGCTCTCTGCAAATATATAATCCAATAAAACTCAAACTTGTTAATGACTGAAGAAATCAGACATAGAAAGGAGGCAGGCATGGCAGCATTATAAGAAAAGTTTTAAAAAATGAATTAATATTTACAGGCAATATTTTCTCTAACCTCTATGTTTTAGGTGCATGGTATTAGTATAATACCCCTTCACACAGTGACCCCTAATAGATTGCTGAAGGTTTAATTTTGTAAAAATTATGAATGGGTCAGTAGATTCCTTATTCCTGCTTACGCAGACCTTTCCTTCTTTTCAAAGACTCCTTTTAAAAAGGCCTTTGAAATGTTGTAACTTAATTGTATTGAAAAGTTCATGAACAATTATTTAGGTTCCCTGTTATGGCCATTTCAATTTACTCTTTAAATGAAAAGACACTTGGCTGTTTAAGCTTAGAGTGCCTAACAGCTGCCCACTGTTATTTATTTATTTTGTCACAATTCTTCTTCAGCATTGTGTTGTGGTTCTGGAATTCTGCACGTAGGGGTCTATTGTCCCTTGAAGTGCATGCCAAACTTTCATCCACACTACTGGGAATATTAAGGGATGAAGAGACAGTTTTGTGAGGTGTGTGGGAGGTTTTCCTTAATTTTAAATCTATTATCCTGACATTTAATTCATTCCCTAGTATTCACATGTCCTGTAGTACTGGGTGAATCCATTCAATATGAAGTATGTATCTATGAAAGACAAGGTGGATGAGGTAATGTCTCTTATTGGACCAATTTCTGTTGGTGAAAGGGACAAGGTTGTATCTATGTCTGCCATATTTACCTATCTAGTTAGAGCCAAATTTTCCTCTTGGATATGTTGCTAGCTCCCAGTGCAATCAATATAAACTTCACATGTGCAGCAAGGGCAAAAGTTGGCCCTTAACTTGTAAACTGAAATGCTATAATGTTATAACATACTTACTTTCTGTATATCTAACAGAATCAGAATCTCAGATCCAATGTCTCCTCCACTCTGAACTTTGGGAGGGTTTAGACAATTATTTCTGCACTCAAACCAATCCCTTAGATTTTGCGTCAGCTGAAGCTAGGAATATTAGGACCCAGTTGGGTTGATCCAGTTTAGATGGCAAAATGCCAGAAATCTCACGGGTATCACTGATCTCCACCACTTTGCTCTTCATGGCAGAGACTGCGCTTGTACAGTGCCAAGCACAATGAAACCCCTATTTTGACTGGGGAGTCTAATAAATACTGAATCTCATGAAATTTCTGCTCCATTGAATTGAAATTCTATCCCTGGTTCATTCCTCAAACCTAGGCTAAACCTAAACTGGATCCAGACTGAACACTGCTATTTTACCCAGTGAATCACACAAAGCAATAACCATTATACATTTATTGCTTTGCTGTGAAATCTTATGTGTAACTCTCCTATTTTGGGGGGAGGAGGGAAGAGAGATTAAACAGAGATCCTGAGAATAAACTGAACTGAAGTCCTGAACAGTGAGAGGCACTGTAGCTTCAAGTAATAAAACAGTTTTGTTTTGTGGTCCAAGTTAACAGAATGAGGTCTGCATAGTTTGTTTATAAAAGCAGGCCAGTCCACAGCTGTTTTACCTTGCAGAGGCAAAAAGCTCTGAAAAAGTGCAAACAGTATTCACTCCTAAATTGTTTGGGATCTTTAAGGTTTTTATGTTGTATGATTTTGCTTGTTTAGTAGCTTTCTTTGTTTGATTAAATTATATTTAATAATTATATTTAAGAGTATACAAGCCTTTGAGCTGTAATGGAAAGCTGCAGTTATTATACCAGAGATTACATATAAGAGATACTTTAAGAAATGGTCGAATTATGGTATGTTCTTATTTTAATGCAGAGGTTGGTTTTTAATGAGTAATCAGTCCATTACATTCCTAACTATAACATCTATTACAACTTTAAAACTGTCTTTATCATACACTCATAATCAGCAGCAGCGTGAGTTATGTTTTACATTTTGTACCTAGTAAGATTCCCAGTATCCATCTTCCTTAGTTGCATTGGTTGTTTTGTTCTTTTAATTGGTTGGTTTGTGGAATGCGCTGAACAGATAGTAGGTCCTTTATCCATAGAATTAGCACAATAGATCAGTGACAGCATAAGCTACCTGACACTCCTGCTCTGGAGGAAGGGATCACCCCTGACATTGAGAGCATAGTGCAGCTTGCATGTCTATTTAATCCTTGGCCATTTTTCTGCAACTGCCTACAACTTAAGCCCATTTGGGGGTGTCTGTTTTTGTGATTTGGGCACTTGTCATCTGGAAACTGGACTGAGGTCAAACAAATTCATTCCACATGTCACTGAATGGTCCTAGCAATGTTCAGTCGCGAGGACTGATCTGAGCTGACTGAGGAAACGGAGGAAAGCTCTATTCCTAGCCCTTCCCGTGTAATCCCAGAGCTAGCCAGTCCCCAGGTTCTGTTATTACAACTCCTTATCCTAGCAATGGAAACAAGATGAAGGAGTGGATTGGAGGTCATGCAGTGGTGGGAGTATAGGTGTTTCCATAGGGTTAGACAAGTATCCAAACCTTGGAATCAGATCTCACACTCATGGAACTCCCTCCATCTTGTCTCCTCCCCTTCCCTCACATTTTTCTGGGTTTCTTTTCCTTACCATGCTATCGTCAGGTTGCTGAATCCTGGTGAGGGTCGTTTGTTATCATGCCTTCAAGGCCCAGGAAATCATTTTCAAGTATTTACTGTCTTTGACTAATAAGTACCTGGTAGGAATTCTCCCCTTCCCTACAACCCCTAAATGCTACTGTGCCATACAGGGTTCCTTAGCTATTGGGGAGGTGCAGGTATTTCAAAGGAAAACTATGAGCTGCCTTACAGAGGTTTCCACCCAAACTCTGGCATAGTGAGGATGTGTTGAAGGTGCAGGCCACTACAGCCATGCTGGGTAGCTCTGAGTTACAGAGCTTCCCCATAACTTCTAGGAATTCCCTGGGCTGCATAAGTTGCAATAGAGACCATTTTAGTTCCTGACCCGCACAGGATCACAGAGACTTAAAGCCACCTTCACACCACGTCCCTTTGGGCAGCTCTTATCTGCACCTGTTCAGATAAGTCCATGTTACCACTTGAGTGTTCATTGGCATTTTTCAGAAACTCCCCTGTGGCCTTGCCCAATTACCTGATCAGGTCAGTTATTTTCATAGCCTCATATCCATGTGTCCACATCACACAGTTATGAAAGGAAGCCGATAGAGTGAGCATGGCAGTGAATGAGTCATTCCCTCTAGAGGCTCCAGCACAGGTCCAAACTCCATCACATGTCCAAATGAAATTAGATCAGGGGTTCTCAAACTTCATTCCATTGTAACCTCCTTCTGACAACAAAAATTATTACCTGACCCCAGGAGGGGAGAACCAAAGCCTGAGTCTGCCCGAACCCTTCTGCCCTAAGGGGTGGGGGACAAAGCCTGAGCCCCAACACCCCAGGCAGGGGGGCCAAAGCCGAAGCCCAAGGGCTTCAGCCCCAGGTAGCGGCCCTGTGACCTGAGTCCTGCCACCCAGGGCTGAAGCCCTTGGGCTTAGCTCTGGCCCTGGGGCCCAGCAAGTCTAAGCCAGCCCTGGCAACCCAATTAAAATGGGGTTGCGACTCACTTTGGGGTCCCCACCCACAGTTTGAGATCTGCTGAATTAGATTAAGGGTTTTAGCTCATACTAGTGGTTAGCATTGCACATTACAGAAAATGGCAGAGCTGGAACAATTGCATTTCAAGGAGACTGTAACTGGTGAATGTGGGTTACTAATGTGGTAGTTAAGTGTCTGCATTATATCTATGACCGACGGGCCAAATTCAGGCCCATTGTTGGAGTAACACTCGGGAAAACTTGTAAATGACTGGAGAGGTGTGTATGTGTAGAAACAAATTAATTTTATAGTTTCTGAGGTCTGTGGATCATTAACTGGTAAAGACATTGTTAATAATATTACGGCATAAATTATACCTTCAGGTCTATCCTTGCACCCCATTGACAGCAGCCGAGAACAGGACATGATCCCTAGCAATGCATTTTGTATTGTATTAGTGGATCCCATAACACATATCTATTATTTTCTACTTCTCCTAAGGAACATGTTAAAGCATCTGATGTCTCCTTTTAGATAGTTTAAACATTTTAGGGTGGGATCCACATAGGGACTTTGATGTTACAACGCTGAGTGTCACAGCGCCTAATTTTTAGATGCCTAGAAAATCCCAGGAACAACACTGTGATCCTTAAAGTCGAGTTAGGCGCCTAGCCTCCCTATACAATTCCTGGGGAGAGACAGGCACCGAAGACTACAATCCACAAATGCCAGAACACTAGGCAGAGAGAGATGCCTAAACTAGCCAATGGGAGATGTGTAATATATGTAATGGAATTGAACATGTTCCATGTCTATCTACTACAGGGCATCTGTATGTATCAAGATTCTTAGCAGGGGAGTAGTAGAGTGTGGGGGAGCAAGAGACAATGCAGCAGCTCAATAAACAGATTTAACTGTGGTGACAATGAGGTTGAGCTCACATTGCAGGTACTATTTTCTCTGTCCTCCAGCACCAGGAGCCCGTAAGTGAGTATGGCTGTGCTGAGGGTGGGGGCTGACACAGACCTGGTGCAGTATATGGTTCCCTTACTGAGAGAAGGGAGGGAGCACACAATATCCCTGTAGGTAGACAAGGCATGTCCGGTGGTGTTAACAGTCTGATGAAGATTTAAAGAGGTAGTGTTGGTCTAACAGCTGATAGCGAAAACACAGTTTGGGGGGCTGTGATGTCATGGGGTCCCAAAAAAGAATATATGGATATGTTTGGCAGCACAGGAGAAGACTGGCCTACATACATTGAGTGGTTGGAGCAAGAGTTTGTGCTTCATGATACACCAGAGAAGAAGTGCCTTCATTGCTGAATTGTATGGATGGCAAGACATACCACCAACTTTGCAGTCTGACATCTCCAGACAGCCCATGCAGCAAGACTTTTGAAGAGCTAGTGACAATATTACAAGAGCGTTTTGCACCTAAACCTTTGGAGATAGCTGAGCACTTTAGATTCCATAAGTGCAATTGGCAGGAAGGTGAAACCATCATGACGTATGGAGCTTCACTACAAAGATTAGCACAATGCTGCAATTTTGGAGATGCTCCAAGGGATCAACTGGTATGTGGTATCAGAGATGAAGAGACCCAGAAGCATCTCCTGACAACAACCACCCTCACATTCAAGAGAGCTCTGGAGACAACTACCTCTATGGAGGCTGCCATCTGAGAATTACATGGGCTTCAATCAGTGGGTAAGAGTGAACACTCTACAAGTAAAGTACATTACATTTCAAGGTGAAAAGACAAGACAGAGTCACAGGGAAACTGCTTTCTGAGTAGCAGCCGTGTTAGTCTGTATCCACAAAAAGAGCAGGAGTACTTGTGGCACCTGTAGCGGGGTGGTCACCCGCTCCTGCCTGGGAAGGGTTAAAGCCAGCCCTGCAGAGGGCTGGGGTGGTGAAAAGGAGTAAAACCCCGGCTGATTGGGGAAGTGGCTGCAGCTGGGGCCACACCCCAAACTGAGCAACTCAGGGCAGCCAGAAGCTGAAGAGTCTCTCTCTGACTGGAGAGAGAGACAGGCCTGGCTGCTGGGGAACTCACCCGGGGACCTAGAGTGAGGCAGGGCTGGGGAAAGGCCTAGGGGCAGGGAAGTCCTAGGCCAGCAACTCCCCAGGCTGCAGGGCTTGGTCCTAGGCCAACATAGGTATTGGGGTTGCAGAGGGGCAGCCTGAAGGTGGGTAAAGGCAGCCAATCCAAACCCCTTGTTGCCTGTGATGATTGGCTGATAGACTGCAGTCTGCCCCAGGGCGCGGGGGCTAGATGGTGACTGGCAGTAGCCACAACTGAGGCGACATTGGGATAGGGGGTGGGGGTTCTCCTGGGTTGGGAGACCCAGAGGGAGAGTGGGGTACTGCCAGGGGGGCAGCACCCAGGCCAAGGGCACAGGGAGCCAACGACAGGCGGAACACCTGGCCTGCAGAGGGCGCTCTGATGACTGGTGAGCTAATTCCTGAGACGACCAGCACGAGGCGCCGCAGGGGTGAGTCCAACACTGTTACACACCTTAAAGACTAACAACTTTATTTGAGCATTAGTCAAGTTAAGCACTGCATACCTGGAAGTGGCTTGCATGCAGGATAAAGGCAAAGAAGGCATCTGGGTGACACCTGTGGTAATTGGGAAACCTCTTAAGATGGAGTGGGACATAGGTTCAGCTGTGTCTCTGATTTTACACAAAGAATACCTGGAAACCTTCAGCAACTGCAAGTTGGAAATGACAGACTAATATTATGCTGAAGACATACACAGAACAGAAGATCAGTCTCTTAGGAGCACACAATAAATGTACAGCACAAGGACTTCTGCATCATTAAAAACTGGAGGATCAGCATTGTTTGAATGAAGCTGGCTGAAAAGCATTTGCTTGGATTGGCAATCCATCAAGGCTCTTCAAGTCTTTCAGAGCCTAGCTCACAACAATAGCTGGAAGAGATTCTTTCTAGAGCTGTGTCAGTGTTTCAGAAAGTGCATCTGAAAGTCATCAAAGCCACCATCATTCTGATAGAAGGGGCAAACCCTCAGTTCTTCAAGGCTTGACAAATGCCATTTGCCATCACTTGCAGTTGAAAAAGAGCTGGAATGTCTGGATGGTATGAGCATACTAAAGGGTGAACTGGAATGAATGGGTGACTTCCATTGTTCTTATCATGAAGAAAAATGGTGCAGTAAGGGATCATGGTGCAGTAAGGGATCCTGTATGCCAGATGGAACAATACCCCTTACATTGCATTTAAGATATTTTCTTATCACTGGTCAGAGGGAAGAAATTCTGCAAACTGGACTTAGTTCAGGCTTACCTGCAAGTGGAAGTAGAGGAAGGGTCGAGGAAATTCCTCACCATCAATGCTGAAAAGGGCTTGTTCCAGTACAATTGACTGGTATTTGGAGTGGCATGTGACCCCCATATTCTGGCAGAAAGCATTGGACAAGGGACTCCAAAAATACCAAGCTGTAGGTGTTTCTTACATTACTTCATTGTCACTGGATCCAGTGAGGATCACTTGAAAAATCTGGCACAAGTTTTCAAAAGGTTGGAAGAATGTAGATTATGGGTGAGCCATGATAAATGTGAATTCTTCAAGGAAGCAGTGACATACTGTGGACACATCATAGATGCTAAAGTTGAAGCTGTTATGAGGAAACCTCACCCTGAAGATGAGTCACAAGGTTTGTTCATTCATCGAGTTCATTAATTATCACCATAAATTCTTGTGAAACCTAGAAATGGTGTTTTACCCAGCGAATCAGTAGCTTCAGAAATGGAAACAGTGGATATGGACTAAGCAATGCGAAGAGGCTTTCCAGAAGGCAAGGCAGCTAGTTACTTCTGAGCAAGTGTTAACTCACTACAACCTGGAGCTAGCAATCTCCTTGGCATGGGGAGCATCACCCTGTGGAACTGGTGGCCAGGAATCACCTATTGCTTTTGCTCCCAGATCCCTAAATCCAGCAGAATGTGACTATGCCTAGATAGACTATGAAGCTGTGAGTCTGGTCTGAGGAGTTAAGAAATTTTGACATTACCTGTATGGTAGGAAGTTTTCGCTCATGACAGATCATAGACCCTTGTTGTCCATTTTAAACTCCAAAGGGGGAATGCGGAAATGGTCACTGCTCATGTTCAGAGATGGGCTTTATTCTTGGGAGCCATAACTAGATGTCCATCTTAAGGGAACAGATCAACATTGAAATGCTGATGGGTTAACATGACTTCCACTGTTGCATACAAGCTCCACACAACAAGATGAACTTACAAATGTTGAAACGTTCAATGTGGCACAAATTGGCATATTTACTATTACTCAGGAGAAAGAACCAATGGAGAGCTTAAACCATTCTGCCACAGGAGGAATGAAATCACAGTTGCTTAAGGATATCTGATGTGGGGTATTCATGCCATCATACCTATGAAACTACAGGCAAGTGTCCCGGAGGAGTTGCATGCTGTGTACCTTTGTGTAGTCAAGATGAAGCCATTGACTGGAGGATATATATGGTGGCCAGGTATTGACCAACAGTTAGCGAAGAACTGTTTTGGCTGTTAGATGGTGCAAAATATGGCTGGCTTTGCACCACTTCATCCTGGAACTGGCCAACTACTCCCTGGGTGCAGAATTCATCTGGATTTCACAGGCCCATTCTTGGGTACCAATTTTCTAGTTGCTGTGGAGGATTATTCCTGAAGTTTTTTGCATGTCACTTCTGCAAGTACCATACACCTTCTACAAAGCCTTTTTGCTTGCACAGGACTGCAAGCAATGTTGTAAGTAACAATGGTCCACAATTTGTTTGTTTCAGCTGATTTCCAAGCTTTCATGAAAAGTGACAGCATTAGAGGTGTTATATCCGCACAGGCCATCCTGCAACAAATGGCTTAGCAGAATGCATTATTCAAACCATGAAATAAACTTTGAGAACTGCAACATAACAACCAGGTTAACTACAGGCCCAATTTGCAAACTTCTTATTGGCATATCGGAATGCCATGCGTACAACAAACCAATCACCTGCATCATGACATTGTGCAGATTCAGGATTTACCCCAAAACAGAGTGTTGCAACATTATCTGTACCCGTTCTAGCTGATCCGAATTCTGAATTTCAGGACACTGTAGTTCCATTGATTTCTAGCACAGAGGAACCAGAACCTGAATTGTGATCTGAAGCATCTGTTCAACTGTTTACTCCAGAACTGGAGAGAGAGTACCCTGTGCGCTCTGAGCGATTCAATCTGTAGTTGAAATAGTTGATAAGGCTGATGAGTGGTACAGAGGCAGAATAATCCTCTCACTCTGTTTGGCGTGCTCAGATAGTCTATTCTGACCTCCTTGGTTACAGTTGCAATTTACAATGTTAAGTTAGACATGTTTGTGGGCGTGGGTAACAACTCTGTAAAAGGGGAGGAATGTAATGTTTGATGTGATTGTGCATATTCCTCAACTAATCACTACAGGGCATCAGTATGTATCAAGATCCCTAGTAGGGGAGTAGCAGAGGGTGGCGGAGCAAAAAGCAATGCATCATCATAATAAGTGGGTTACTTAGCTCTCGGTCTGTGCCTTGGTAGGTTCCTGGTTCCAGACTTAACAGCTGTAACAGGATGCTGATGAGAGGGTTGTGTGCTAAGCCATGCCCCTCTCATGGAAATAGATGCTTAAATCCAAACTTCAGGGAGGCCTATCTCTGAATAGCAATCCATGAATGGGAAGCAGTTGCATGGAGTGAGGCAACTTAGGTGCCAAGCAGCTTCTTGCAGGAATGAGTTAGGCAACTGCTTCACTCCATACAAAATGCCTGCAGGAGATGGAGTTGGATTCTGAATGGGGCCCAATTCAGTAGGCATGCTCATAGGCCACCTATTGGATCAGGCACCGCATGTGACTTGGATGGCCAGATGTCTCTTTTCCCAGTTTATGAATGATTCCAGGGTTTAGGCAGGAAATAGGTCTCCAGGTGCCTAGAGGAAGGGATCCATGTATATGCTCAGAAACAGCAATCATAGGCTCCTAGGGAACTTTTAAGCTAAAAATGTAAGTGCTGAGTGAGCTTAGGTGCCTATGGTCGCAATGGAGCCAGAACTGTGACTTAAGTGCGTAAATTCAAGTGTTCGATGCCTATGTCTGGGGTTAAACAACAGGTTTCACAAGCAAAAAATATTTTCTATTTGTATTTTTAGACTAACAATATAATGCACAAATTGCTACCTGTAAACAAATTCAGGGGTGTGTATTAGTCTCCGCTTGTGATGTACAGAAAAAGGAACTAATGACTTAAAAAGAGGCACCGAGCTCCAACTTTGTAGGAGAGAGCTCAAAGTACAGAACCCTCCTCTATTCATAATGTGTCCCAAGGCTATCACGCTACTGAACTTTCATAATCCAGAAGTGATTTATAATAAGGACAATTCAGGTCATCTGGGTTTCCTTTGAGGCTTACGTTGTGGCTTCTTTGTTCTAATTTGGCCAGGTCCTGAGAGTTTGGAATCAGGACCTTTCCTGGTTATACCTTGGGAAGTTACAAGCCACTGAGGATGAACAGTGGTCTCCGTAAATATTAGGGGCCAAAGTCTCCTGTGTTACACTACTGAAGTTGCTGGGTTTGCTTGGTGCTTGTAAATTTCATCATAAGAGAACAGTGGTCATAGAATTACTCTGGATTGATGTTGGTGTAATGGAGATCAGACCCTGGCCCTGCATGAATAACATTTGCAGGATCAGGCCCCTCTATGTTCTACAAGCCACAGGCAAACATAATGTTGTCGGATTAATTAGATCCTGATTAATTTAATCAGACTTTTGCCCTCTGGAAAATCATCATTTCTCACTGCCACGAGCGGTGTTTTTTGACAAATTTTGGGAAAATTTTAATAATTGTCTCCACAACAGATGATATTCCATAATGCTGACTACTAAACTGTATCTGCTGGGAAATGCTTAGAGCAGGGGTGTCCAGACTTTTCAGCCTGAGGGACAAACATGTTATTTAAAAAAGGCCAGGCAGCCACATTGATGCTTGTGCCACATGAGCAGTGCAAAGAAAGCGGAAAGTCCCCTATGGGAGCTAAAACCACAAGCAAATCTCTTGCTGGGGATTCCCCTTGGAGGGGGGAGTCCCCAGTGCATATAGAGACGCATACCCAGCTCCTGTGCCTCCCTCTTCACAGCTCCCAGGGCAGACTGTGTCAAGGTGGGGGAGTGGCTGCAGTGTGCTGTACTTCAACTATCCCCAGTTGGCATATGGTCCCTTTTGTACCATAAGTAGCTTGTGCACATTACAGCAGCCCCCAGGCTGCTCTACCCTGGCTAGAGCTGTAATAGGTAGCTGGTTCTCATTTTCTCCTTTCCTGGGCTGCCTGGTGTGGAGGAGGGAGCCATCCTTTCTTAGGCACTCCTGTAGGTTCAGGTAGAACCAGTCAAGCTCCTGCCCTACATCCTCTGGGACTCCCACAGCCAGTCATGGAAGAATGCAATGTACCAACCACAGCTACTCATTGCTCCCTCCCTTGTGACAGACTTGTAATGCTCCTGGCTGAGTAAGAGTTACAGGATTGGGCTCAAGTAGGGCCTACAAATCAAAGGCAAACATAATGTTAGGGTTTTGTCATCTCTTCAGTTTTCAGTGTATTGAAAGTGTCTACTGCTCTTGAAATAAAAAAATAAAACAAGTTGTTAGCAAACTGAAAAGCCTAATACTTAAAATTTTGGGCCAAAAAAATTTCAGTTTGGGGGTTTCAGTTTGTCGATGAAAAGTCCAAAAACCTCCACTGAAAACTTTGATAAAATGCATTTCCTTCTTTCTTTCTGTCATCAAAATCTGCAGTGGGGAAAAAAAAAAACTTTTACTGACCAGCTCCAGGAAGGACACAGACCAGATCCTGAGTTTATATTGCTCTTGAACTCAAAGAACAAACAACTTCTATTAATCTGCTAACAAAGATATAAGCACAAGGAAGTACTATATTTGTATGCTTTTCTTTTTGATTAAAATAAAGCATGCAAATTATTAGCCCAAACCTTCAGTTCTTACAAAACTTCAGTTGGAGTCAGAAACTTCTGAAAGAAAAGGACTTGGCAGGATTTGCTCTCCCTTGTGGTCCAGAAAAATTGCCTGCGTGGTCTTGTGTATTGCAAAGTTTGGACATCTCTGATCTGGCCCCTAACCTCATTTGAGAATGCTCCGCTGACATAATGCTAGTTATGTACATTAGAGGCAGGTCCTTAGCTAGTGTGAATGGTCATATTTCCAAATGGACAATTTTACCATCTGCGGATCTGTCCCTATGTCTTTATTCTTCTTAGGCTTGGTCTACACTACCCCCCTAATTCGAACTAAGGTACGCAACTTCAGCTACGTGAATAACGTAGCTGAAGTTCGAAGTACCTTAGTTCGAATTAGTTCGAACTTACCTTGGTCCACACGCGGCAGGCAGGCTCCCCCGTCGACTCCGCGGTACTCCTCTCGGCGAGCTGGAGTACCGCAGTCGACGGCGAGCACTTCCGGGTTCGACTTATCACGTCCAGACTAGACGCGATAAGTCGAACCCAGAAGTTCGATTTCCAGCCGTCGAACTACCGGGTAAGTGTAGCCAAGGCCTTAGTAAGAATATTTTGTTGAAACTAAAAAGCATTTAAGTAGGAATGCATTAAAGAGACACAAAGTGGCAAATCATCAGTTTTTGTTCAAACGTTTTGCAGATAACTTCCCACAGGTTTTGCCTGAGTGAGGTCTGAATAAAAAACAAGTCAGTGTTTCAGAATTTGGCCCCCCACCAGCACCACATTGTGGCTTTACCTGTTTTTTGTTTGTTCAGCAGCTCCTCTCTTCTAGAAAGGCTATAGTCACATTCATTATCGTAGCATTAGAACATGCCTTGCGTGACCGAAAACATTTGTAAGGAGGGGGGAGTATGTTGCTGTTTGTACCCAAACAGTAATCAAGATCTCAACCAGTGATGATGGGCTGTCAGCTATTTTTTTTTTCTGCACTAACCAAGTCTGACACTAGCAGCCCACAAGCTAATCAGCTCAAGGATCTGGCATGGGAATCTATAGTAAAACCATCAGAAGAATAGACATAAAGCTGAAACAAACACTGAAGTTATGCTGACGCTCCCACTAGATGAAGTGTCTCCTTGAGGAAGAAGAGAAAGGAGAAGGAAGTTGATGCATGATCAACTGGATTTTTCTTCTTTCCTTGAAGAATGTAATCTCTCCCTCTGTCTCTCTCTTAACAAATTGTTTCCATACATACTGAACTCAAGAGCTACAGATCTAGAGATCAGACTACTAGTGCCTTGTCCTTCTGATTCCTTCACCCTCTTGCTTTTTCCCCATTGCTCATTACTAACATGTGGAGATGTGTTGTAACATCAATCTGCTTTTAAAGACAGCCAAGGTTTCCTTGATGAGGCAGCCTTGTGGGTTGCTCGACTGTTTGAATATTTTCCTCTGGTGCCTCAGGGTGCTGTGTGCATCTTCTGAACCAAATACTCACAGGGCAATCTGGAATGTACATCAAATCCAAACACACACACCTTTTCTGGAGAAATAGCAAAAGCCTTTGGAATTCTTTATTAGTGTTACTGTAGAGATGGGCTGGGAGGGAAAGGAACTCTTAGGGCAAGAATGGGAGAAGTAATTTTGTTACCTTTTCAGGTGTTTTTTACTTCACTTTCACATTTCTGTGCATTATCTCATAAAGCAATATTGGCCTAGTTCCAGCAACTCCCATTGACTTCAGCTGGAGCTGTATGTGTTCAGCCCTTTTGAGAATATGTCCCTGTATGACTCTCAGATAGAGAATTATCCCCTGAGATGGGGACAGAGTCTAGAATTATTTCCTGGGATGCTATTGCCTCCTCATTGGAAAGTACTGTGTTTTAAAAAGGTCATATTTGGCCCACACTGAGCATAGAACATCTTGCAATGGAGGAGCCATTTTGCTCTTGCTAACTCACACAGCTCCCAGAGATGCTAATGTGCAACACACCCGGGTAGTGACTAAGAGACAGACTCCCTGACGAGAGAGGCAAGAGCACTAAATGGCTATTTTTCAGAAGAAAAATGCATTTTGCTGAGTGTATAAAAGATGCAATTTACAGATTTGGCTATGGTTGCATATGGCACGGAGACTGAAGACTGTCTCTCTGATCTATACCACAGAAATGAGGCAGAAAACCAGAACGTAAACTTCATGTCAGGATCTACTAACTCTCTACTAATGACTTCAGCCTCAGCCAAGATGAGAAAGAGACTGGAAGGAGAACGTAAATACGTAAACAGCAACAAAGCAGGTTACTCAGGCCCAGCGCTAAGTGATCATCCTTTCTCAAATAGACAGCCCACAAGGTTGTGGTTTTGTGCTACACAATATTGTCCATCCAGAGAGCCCTCCCTCCCATGAAATCAAAGATGGCTTGAAAGCCTTTCGTCTTGGTTTGTGAGGTGGATAGCTTCAAACAGTTTTGTGTTCTGAAGCCTGGATGGTTCAGGGATTGGTACTGGGATACAGAGCCTTTAACCTCTTACTCACTGGCTCATTCCCAAGCAGGCCCAAAGGCAGTATTGGTTGTCACTGGCTTTCACCAGGGCTCCATTAAGGAAGTCTCAAACCCTAGGTACACTACCACATGGGGCACCTTGCAGCTCCACCTCTGCTTCATAGCCTGCCACCCTTACAGTGGCAGTGAGCGGGGAGGTCGCTCCTTTTCTAGAAAGGTTACAGAGCAGCATGTGGCTCCTTTCTTTCCCCACAAAAGGCACCAGTGTCCCACACCCCTCAGGTATGGCAAGGGGCCTCCCAATAGTAATCTCCCCAGAACATACCCCAGCAGTGCGTGTATGTGCTTGGTTGAGCGGGTTGGGCCTGCTGCACTCTTCTGCCACATACAGAGTCCTCCCCAAAGATACTGCATCCCCTCCCCAACATACACACACACCCTGAGGGCTGCTGGACATAGAATTAACACCCCACTAAGATGAATGGTGTAGTTGACACCTTTCAGAGCTATTGTTTCAGGCAATCTGCAGACTCAGGTAGACACCCCCACATCGGTTATACCATTTTCAAGCTTTTGTCCACCACTGTGAGGGCTAGAAACTTACTTTAAAACCTGAAATTCGCCTGTAATCACATGACTCCAGATCATCCACTGAGGAGCCTAGCCTATAGGAAGCTATGCTACCCCCCAAAATTGGTGGTACTTACAAGGGATTGGGTATATTCAAGGCAGTCTGATTCTCCTCTTTCCTACTACAGCCTCCTCTGTAGATGCTGTTGCCTGTGAACATCGTGGTGGAAATTAAATGCAGAAATCCAAAGGTAGATTCAAGTTTAGGGTGTGGAGGATCAACTCTAATCACATCCCCTTGTGCCAGACTAGATGAAACTGACACAAAGTTTCTACTGTTTGATAACAGGTGTGTGCTCTCTATATAATGAGTTTGGTAGTCAAGGCCCCATCTGCACTTTCCGGGGCAGAGTGCTAGAAGAAATGGTTTCTAACATGGTTAGATATTTACCTTTGGATATTTATATGGATATCAAGAATTTTATAATTAATGATAACAAAAATTTTGGATGGAATACTAAACCTTATGCTTCAGGGCCTAAGCCAATCTCCAACTCGTAGAGATCAGGGTGAGACCAAATGGGGGTGCGGCGGCAGATTAGCTCACATCTGCTTACTGAAGAGTTCTTACGCCTTCCTTTCAAGCATCTGGTACTGACTTCTGTTGGAGGTGGGATACTGGACTAGATGGATCTTGGGTCTGATCCAGTGTGGCAATTTTTATGTTTCATGTGGGGCAGCTGGATGTAAATCAGAACAACCTTAAAGCTGCTGTCATTTACACCAGGGATCAATCGAAAAAATTAGGGAAACATAAAGCCGACTTTACTGCCTCCGCAGTCCAGAAGCTGGCCAAGAGAATCTGGGCTATCAATTTCATAAGACAACAACAAAAAATAGGGCGAGGGGACAGAACCCCTGGACTTGAAGTCTTGTTGTCTTGCTACTGTTCATTTGGGGTTTGACAAGAACATTCAGTTGTGAGTCTCTGACACTCTTAAATCACATGTGTTAAGAAAGAACGTTTGCAGCATCATGTGACTTTTCTCTTCCTTGCTGGTGTTGTAGCATTCTGTCCCAAGGCTTTGCTATTTGTTTGTCTTTCTGGCTTGCTCATTGTGTGACTCTCTCCTTGGCCTGGATCTCCCCTCTTCTCTCCAGGTCTTCTTTTTCTTCTTCCTTTTTTTAAATTTTTGCTGTCATCCTGCCTTAGGTTATTTACTGTTATTCAGTTGATCCAATTTAGCTAGATAGGGTAAAATTAGGTTGGCACCAAGAGTATTCCTCCTATTGACTCCAAGAATTATTTTATGTCATATTTGAGCCAAAAGACATTGTGAAAATGAGTCACAATTAATATATCTGAACTAAACGAAAGGTGAACATGCGCATGTCCCTATGGTTATGTAGTGAATACCTGGGTTAAATTAAAGAGAATTGCTTTATAGGACATCTGTCTGATGTGCCTGCCAGACTGAAATGATATTAAACTATAGCTGGCACAATAATGCACCTTTTTTTTTTCTTTTTGTAGATGCAATTTTCTCTGTGTGCCATTAGCTTCTGAGGCCAAAAGAAATAGAAATGTACTATCTAGTACCAGTGTTGGATGCTCAGCTGTCTCACATTTGTGCTCATGGCCTACTTTTGTCTTAAGCTGCTTCTCTCCTGACTCGATTCCAAAAATCCAGCTGTAGAAGTAGCAAGAGCAGCTGATTAAATGGGCATGGCCCCTAAAGCCTGGAGATTGGAACCTGTCTCTGAGGTCGTCCGAGTTCTTTGGGCACTGCGCACGGGTAGTCATCAACAAGTATCTTGCTGCTATTATGTAGATAATCAGGTGATACAAATCAAAATGCACATGTTAAAAAAAAAACAAAAAACCCGTTGTTAAGCATTATCTTGTCTTCATGCACATAGGTATGAAGAGCCTAGTTTTGAAGTCTTTACTGTGATGACTGGTGAAGAATTTCAACAGTGTGCTTACACAGATACTTCCTAATTTACCCGGCAATAAATCTTGTGCCCCAACAGTGAGTAACCATTCATTGAATATATTCAGTTCAACAACAACAAAAACCCTTTCTCATAAATGTAACGAGGACAGGAGGCATGACTACTTGGCAAACCCATGCATTTAGAATTACGTGCTGGTAATCTTAACACTTTGGTTCTTAAATATATATATATTTATACACAGAGTCTGTGGATAGTGTAATACAGACCTCAGCTTCTGGAATTTAGAGGAAGACAAGCATGATGGGGGGGGAACACCTCCTAAAGAGCAACTTCCCATTTTAATTTCTTTAAAGATAATTGTCATTTGGTACAACCTGATCTACTCCAGAAGGTACACATTTGTTTTCAGAAGGATTCTTAACAATCCCTAGGAAAAGCCAGCCTGCTAGAGATGCTTTAACACTCACTTCCCAGAGAGAGAGGGAAATTCCATCAGAGTTTGGGAAAAGCATGTCAACAATCCCTTCTATTTATTTTAGTTGTTTATTATTTTATTACAGTAGTACCCAGAGACAAGAGATCGGGGGCCTATATGTTGTATGAACATGTAGCAAGGAAATAGACCCTGCTTAAGTAGCTTACAATCCTGGTTAATTACAAGATGCAATCAGTGGATGAAACAAACAAATGGATGGGAGCTGAATGAGGCAACAATAATACTAGCATGTTTTCCCATAGGTAAGCAGTGTGCACAATGTAACTTTTAGCAAGGGGCCCCAGGAGCCTACTCCAACACATCACAGCTTATTTAGGCACAACTCCCATTGACATCAGAGGGAGCTTTGCCCCAATCAGAACGGAGCGGGAGACTTCAGGACTGGATCCAAAGTGATGATCAGGCACACTCCAATGAATCAATATGCTGCTTAGTGCTTGCTTAGTGCTACAAAGAAAAAGAAGACTGAAGGGGAACACAAAGCATCACTTTATAATTGCTGATCTTTTTTAGTTTTGTTTGTTTGTTTGTCTGGGCCCTTCTCCCTAGACATCAATAACAAATTTTGTAAATAATTATGAGGAGGTATCAGTGAGCTGACTGGAATTTCAAGAGAGTGATGTAATGTGGTTTGGTATTATTATCCCTCCCACCTCTGATTCTTTTGCATGCAGATTTCTTTCTTTGGCTTATTCCAAAGAAGGTTGGGAGGTGGGGGGAATGGCAGTTTTAATGGTACCACCAACGTTTGTTTCCATTTATGTTTACATGTGAAATGAAGCCATTTTGGAGAACAAGAAGACTGGCCAGTAAAACCTTTCACCCCTATAAAGTGTACATTTGGTTTGATTTTTGGCTTGGGTCCCAGAACTAGTCACAAGTTTTATTATAAAGCTGTAGTTCAGCTCAAGTTTTGTTAGTGCAATACAACCAATCCCGTCCTTTGAAAAGAAAGGAAGAAAAAGAAAAAGCTTTTGTTCATTCTGAATGATGTTGAATTTTTGAAAAAGTCTTTTAGGAAATAAAATTAGCCTGGTTTATAGATAACTGGTCATCATCAACCACCAGAAAACAAAGTAAGTTTATCTGAAATGTATAAAATGATATCTCTACCCCTTATATTAGTCAAAGAGTGACTAATCATATAAACAATGGATCAGCCACCAGCACACAATTTACTACAATTTATGAGAGGCACAAGCTTTCATTGCCAGAGTCTACTGATCAACAGAAAGTGATGTTGACAGCTGGAGGGAAGATGCATGCTATATTTTAAGTGAGTTTTTAAAATACATTTCTTTTTGAACAGGCAACCCAAGTCTGCAAGAATTCCCATAGGAAATAAGTAAAATAGAATTGGAATGTCTTACACAGTATAGAACTATTGGTCTGATCCTGCCAGAGTTAGGTCTGAATGCAATTTTAATTGGTGTCTGGGGGACTCTTTCCATTGACTTTAATGGACTGGTTGTTCCTTTATCCACTAAAGAATTATTAGAATACAATGCCAAGGAGCTAATAGCTATGTAAATGTCAGCTGGTATTGTAGTATGGTCTTGTACTTAAGGCACCAGATCTGTGTTTGATTCTTGGTTTTGCCAAAGGCTTCCTGTGTGTCTTGAACTTAATCTCTTTGTACCTTCGTTACTCATCTATTAAAATGGTGATGATATCCTTTCTTTGTCTGTCTTATCTCTTTAGATCAGAACCTCTTCAGGGCAGAGGCTATGTATCTGTACAGCACCTACTACAATAAGGCCCAGATCTTGTCTGGAGCACCTAAGTGCTACCATAATGCAAATAATATATGTCTGGTTTTAATTTAGTGCATGAACTAATTTAGGGCCAGATCTTCTAAAAGGGCTTGAGGATCTGTCCTAAATGTATTAAGATTCCCAGATGCACCTCTAATTTAGAGTTAATGAGACAATTATTCCATGTTAATAATAATAATACCAATAGACTTTTAAGTAAAACAACACATCGTTGGCAATCCCTCAGTAATAGGCTTTCGGAAGTCACTGGTAGTAAATTAATGACCTAGGTAGGCAGGTATATAGTATATTAAAATTATAATTAATTATAATTAATTGCAGAGGAATACCACCAATGTAATCAATGGATACATGTAATCAATGGATACATTGATTACATAGTTATTGAACCAATTCATAAGAATGAATGTAATTCTTATTAAATCTACTGTGAGCATCTAGCTGGGAATCATAATTTAAAAGCTTTACCTGAAATCACAGAAGCAAAGTTAAAAAGCAAAATAATGAAGGCGCTTGTGCGCACTTTTGGACAGTAAGAGAAAAACAAAGCAGCGAGGACTAAGGCCCAGACCCTCAAGGGCAAATCCCATATGGTGGTGTGCACATCTTGTGAGGTGCTAAGTGCCTTCCATGCTCCTGGCTTTCAGCGAGGGGACAGGGTGCTCTCAGGATTAAGCCGTCAGAGTAATAAGAGCCAGCTGGTTAATTACTTTTTTAGTTTCAATGCATTGTTTCTTTGAAATTTCATCCCAGAAAAAAACAAGAGGATATGAGAAGATTGTGGTTTAATTAAGGTCATTTTAGGATTGCAGTAATTCTGTGCCTCACAGCTCATATAGGAAGTGACTTTTCATTGACTAGCGCAGAAACAGAGAGGCTAGCAGCTCAAGTTTTGCAGCCTGGATTAATGTTGTGTCAAGAGTTCCACATTAGATTCTTCACTTGGAGTATTATAAAAGGACTGTAAGTATTAGACCTGGGCTAAAAAGCTGCCATATGGAAGTCTCAGCTTGGGAAAATCATTTGACACAATTTACAATCAAACTAGCTTACATTAGTTTAGCTAAAGCAGGGGTAGGCAACCTATGGCATGCATGCCGAAGGCGGCACGTGAGCTGATTTTCAGGGGCACTCACACTTCCTGGGTCCTGGCCACCGGTCCAGGGGGCTCTGCATTTTAATTTAATTTTAAATGAAGCTTCTTAAACATTTTAAAAACCTTATTTATTTTACATACAACAATAGTTTAGTTATATATTATAGACTTAGAGAAAGATGTTAAAATGTATTACTGGCATGCAAAACCTTAAATCAGAGTGAATAAATGAAGACTCAGCACGCCACTTCTGAAAGGTTGCCGACCCCTGAGCTAAAGGGTGTTCACACCCCTTTTCTCCATTCTTCCCTCTCCAAATAATTCAAACTCACTTTTGGAACTATCACCCCAAAAATCTTTAATACTTTTTATCTTTTTAAACCAGGGCTGGATGAACTCATTTGGGCAAAATAAGAACTAATTTTTTTTTTATCAGAAACAGATCCAGATGTAAGAATATAGATCACTGGTTCCCAAACTTTAACAACCTGTGAACCCCTTTCACTAAAGTGTTATGTCTTGCGAACCCCCTTCTAAAAATGAATATTTCCAGGGATTTTCTCCTTTACCGGAGTATAAATGATAAAAGCAGTGATCTTGGAAATATAAATTATTTTTATGACATGCTTATTACACACTATTTATTATTAATTATTATTTATCATTACAGTATTTTTATTACATTATGAAAATGGCAACACTCTTCCAAGATCTCACTTTCGTCGCTTGTATCACTTTGAATAAGCCTGTTCGAAGACAAGGCTCCTATGTTTCATCAAGGAGTATCAGATGTGAAACAGCATGAAGGTATTTAAGAAGCCAACTCAGAGTTCCTCCTACACAAGCATTCAGGTCTTGAGCAGTCCAGGCAAACAACGCACATTACAACAAAGCTTAAACTTGTTCTTCATAATAATTTTAAAAACAAGACTAACTGCCTATTTAATTTTAAAAACAGCAAAAAATATCCACCTCCCTTTCCATTTCTTATAAGGAGTCTTGACGTTTAAATCTCCTCAGTGTGATAGATATGCTTGCTTTGATCTGCTTCGCTCTTGGAAGACCAGGGGCTCCAGGCCCCATGCTCCCTATTGCCAGCTCTGTCCGCCATTAGGGAATTTTTGCCCAAGAACCTCCTGTAACATTTCGTAAACCCCTAGGGGTTCATGAACCCCTAAGTCTATCTATTATAGATAGATATCACTTTGAGTACTATGCACGCGAGTGGATTGTTCTGGGTTAAATGTTGATTGTGGCTGAATGTCACACACTGGGTTAGCAGCTAGGGCTTGATCCAAAGCCCATTGAAATCAATGGAAAGACTCCAATTGACATTGATGGGCTTTGGATCAGGTCCTTTATGCAGAACCCCTTTAATGTGAGCTGTGCTGAACGTGTATCTCCTTATACCACTCAAAAGGAGGCTTTTCCCTTCGAAGTTCAATGTAAGGCAGGACCCCCTTCAAATCCTCCTCGAAACGCATTCTTTTTTTAGATTTGAACTGCTCACTGGCAATGCCTCTCGTGTGTCTAGAGTTTCAGTAGCATTTCAATACCAGTATAAAATATAACAGAAGAACAAACCTCCTTGGAACTAACAAGACACATGCCAAACACAATTCTTCAGTATTACATCCAGACCCTCCCCCACACCTTTGTCTATACCTCAGCCAGCACTGGACCTGATCTTGTCATTCAGTGGGACCTTACAAGAGGCAAATTAGCAACTCACAGGATCAGGGACCTGGATTGTAGAGTGTTCAAGCCAGGAACCTTGTATTCTTACATCCCTATAAAATACCACACACACCAGTGCCACTAGATAAATAATGTGCTCAGTCCTCAGCTGCACTGAGTTTGCGCTCAGAGGCGTAAGGGTGAAGGATCTACAGCACAATTCTCTTTCCCCAAATCTTGGCTAAGCCATTGATCATATTGACCCCTAGCATAACTTAGAGCAACCCTAAAACCCTCAGCCAAGTTATATTGCCTGAGCCAGTAATACTGGCTGAGAGCCATGCTCTCCACCGTAACCCCTACCCATACCTCATAACCACTCCCTGCGGAAGGGGTGGGGCATGGCGTAGAGCCAGCTTGGCCAGGTTGTGCTACTCAAGGATTCCCCAGTGACGGGGGGAATTCTTAACTGCCCCCTCTTTAGGGCATCTTTCTGGCAGCCTTGACCTTCCTCATCTGCATGAGCTGGGGCCCACTGGACTGAGTCTCATCATTCTAATATCCGAGACTCTAAAGGAAAGCAATTAGACTTGTCTTTCACTAGATCTAGTTTAGTTGCTAGCTTTCAACAGTCTGAATGAAATCCCCTTTACGAGAAAAATATACCAATACTTGCGCTACATTGATGACATCTTCATCATATGGACCCATGGAAAGGAGGCCCTTGAGGAATTCCACCTGGATTTCAACAATTTCCACCCCACCATCAACCTCAGCCTGGACCAGTTCACACAAAAGATCCACTTCCTGGACACTACGGTGCAAATAAGTGATGGTCACAGAAACACCACCCTATACCGGAAACCTACTTACTGCTATACTTACCTACATGCCTCCAGCTTCCATCCAGGACACATCACATGATCCATTGTCTACAGCCAAGCCCTAAGATACAACCAAATTTGCTCCAATCCCTCAGACAGAGACAAACACCTACAAGATCTTTATCAAGCATTCTTAAAACTACAATACCCACCTGAGGAATTGAGGAAACAAATTGACAGAGCGAGACGGCTGGGTACCCAGAAATCACCTACTACAGGACGGGCCCAACAAGGAAAATAACAGAACACCACTGGCCATCACGTACAGCCCCCAGCTAAAACCTCTCCAGCGCATTATCAACGATCTACAACCTATCCTGGAAAATGATCCCTCACTCTCACAGACCTTGGGAGGCAGGCCAGTCCTTGCTTACAGACAACCCCCCAACCTGAAGCAAATACAGAAACACCAACCCAGGAACCAATCCCTGTAGAAAACCTCGTTGCCTACTCTGTCCCCATATCTACGCTACGGACACCATCAGAGGACCCAACTACATCAGCCACACCATGAAGGGCTCATTCACCTGCACGTCTACTAATGTTATATATGCCATCATGTGCCAGCAATGCCCCACTGCCATGTACATTGGCCAAACTGGTCAGTTCATCCGTAAAAGAATAAATGGACACAAATTGGACATCAGGAATGGTAACATACAAAAGCCAGTAGGTGAACACTTCAACCTCCCTGGACATTCTATAACAGATTTAAATGTAACTATTCTTGAACAAAAAAAATTCAGAAACAGACTTCAAAGAGAAACAGCAGAACTAAAATTCATTTGCAAATTTAACACCATTAATTTGGGCTTGAAGAGGAACTGGGAGTGGCTGGCTCATTACAAAAGCAGCTTTGCCTCTCCTGGAATTGACACTTCCTCATCTATTATTGGGAGTGGACTACATCCACCTTGATTGAATTGGCCCTGTCAACACTGGTTCTCCACTTGTGAGGTACTCCCTTCTCTTCATGTGTCATTATATAATGCCTGCATCTGTAACTTTCACTCCATGCATCTGAAGAAGTGAGGTTTTTTACCCATGAAAGCTTATGCCCAAATAAATCTGTTAGTCTTTAAGGTGCCACCGGACTCCTTGTTGTTTCTTTACGAGAAAAGAAAATGGAGCTTGGATGACTTTGATCTTCAGGATTTTATCCTCTTCTCACTTACACTGGAGAAAGTGAGATCTGAATCAAGCCCTGTATATTCATTTGCTCAGCTGCATCTTCCACACAGCCCCATCCCCTTGGCCATTTCTGAGCTGTTTAAATGTACATATTTATATTTTGTGCAGTTTTCTCATGTGAACCAGGGAAACTGAACAATAATGGGCCCCTGTCAATACAAGCAGTGCTCTGGGAATTGACTAATTAACATAAACCTCAGCCCCTCTGGGATATTTCCAGGTTCCTTTTTTTTTTTTTTTTTTTCTTTGCTGTCTCGGCAAATATGGTAGTTGAGCTACTAACTACTTTCAGATGCTCTCTGTATTTCCAGAAAGAAATAAAGAACATCCATGTTGCTTTAGAAAAAGTAATGTTTCTACAGAATGCTTACCTTCTTACCAGATGCTTCATGATGGAGTGAAGGATTTATGTCCAATGAGACCTCTGTAAGTGGCAAAATATTTATTCTGAAGTAGAGGTAAATGACTGAATGTGACATTTGAGCTCTATTATTTTTACAGAACTGCTTATCGAGCATGCCTGACGTTATTCTAAAATAATTCTTCTGGTAATAAAAGGCAGGGAAACCCTATTTAAAGGACGGCACATCAATTTATCTGTTCTCCTATGGGCATGGCAAATAGTTTTTTTTATAAGGTCTACTAGGCAAAGGGATGAAACTAAGTCAGAAAGAACTCTTGTTCAACAAAAAAAGGAATGACACAAATATTATGTGGAAGTAGTAATAATAGGTATGTGTGTGTCAACTGCTTAGTTTTCAGGAAGTGTATAAAGGGCCACATTCTTTCCCTGAGGCTACAAAGCACTAAGTCTCTTAGTCTGTGGGGCGAGGAGTGGGGGAAAGAAACTAAATTAGATGTTTTTCTACCTGTGAGATTTAAATCAAATTGCTCAGGTCTAGCTTTGAACGTAGGAAACAATCTCTCCTTGTTGTCATGATTACTTGCTGTATGTAGTATTAATGCTGTTTATTTATGAATGAACACAATCAAGTTCTGTAACTCATGAAAATCTTTTATATAATGTGGCAATGGGCTAGTTTCCCTAGAACTGCTCAAAACTATTTGCCAGAATTTCAGTCACTAATGAACAAGACTCAGTGGGATACATTTTGAAGACAGGCTCCTGCAAATGTGCATGTGTATTGTGTAGAGGGAACAAGGCAGAAGGGTCACACTTGCTGGGAGTATGCAAGGAGTCTGTGTCCATGAGACACACTCACCTCTAGACGGGGCACTGAAACAATTTTTATGGGGGAGTGCTGAGAGCCATTGAACTAAATTGTAACCCTGTGTATAATGGAAACCACTTCAAGCCAGCGGGTGCTACAGTACCCTCAGCACCCCTGGTTCCAGCACCTATGCCTCTAGAGCTTAAAACGGAATCTGTGATTCTAGAGCCTCACGATTCTTCTGCTGTCAGCAAGTAGCTGTGAAACCCAATGGCAAAGTGTCCCAACCCTTCTAGTGCTGGTCAGCATAGAGGATGACAACCTACTACTGCTATGTGTTACTATGTTCCCTCAAGAGGCAAATGTCTATACTATGGAACTAAAGGTTCCAACTCTGCTGATGACCCATGTGAGTGTTATTATGATGCCACATGTTGGAACTTCTCATTTTTTTTTTCAGTTTTCTTTTTAGAAACTGAGGAAAATACACTTAAACTACAATAAAAGAACATTATTAAGGTTACAAAATCAAGCACTCCAAAATTAGGAAATTCCAGAATTAAGGTGGCCTGTGCTACCTTAATTGGCTCCCTTGTGCCTATCCATTAGGTACAGTCTTTAACTACATCATCACACAGTCTTCTGCAAGACTTAGGTGTTAAGAAAATCACTTCAGAGGCTACAACATCACCGGCTCATTCACCTGCATGTCCACCAATGTTATATATGCGATCATGTGCCAGCAATGCCCCTCTGCTATGTACATTGGCCAAACTGGACAGTCACTACGCAAGAGGATAAATGGACACAAGTCAGATATCAGGAATGGCAATATACAAAAACCTGTAGGAGAACACTTCAACCTCCCTGGCCACACGATAGCAGATGTAAAGGTAGCCATCTTACAGCAAAAAAACTTCAGGACCAGACTCCAAAGAGAAACTGCTGAGCTCCAGTTCATTTGCAAATTTGACACCATCAGATCAGGATTAAACAAAGACTGTGAATGGCTATCCAACTACAGAAGCAGTTTCTCCTCCCTTGGTGTTCACACCTCAACTGCTAGCAGAGCATCTCACCCTCCCTGATTGAACTGACCTCGTTATCTCCATACTGATTTATACCTGCCTCTGGAAATGTCCATTACTTGCATCTGAAGAAGTGAGGTTCTTACCCACAAAAGCTTATGCTCCCAATACTTCTGTTAGTCTTAAAGGTGCCACAGGACCCTCTATTGCTTTTTACAGATTCAGACTAACACGGCTACCCCTCTGATACTTCAGAGGCCCTGTGTACCATGGGTAAATTTTATATGTAAAGAGTGCCAGGTAAAATTCATACAGGGTTTGCTTAAATATTCTCCAGGGTTCGATTCTCTATGAGTGGCAATGGTTGCTGTTCATGATGTACTGTGAAACAAGGGGACTCTGCATTTTGCTTTGATTATCAGGAAGTGCCAGAAGTATTAATAGCAAAAAAATTTCCAATTAGCTAAAATTCTCACACTAGTCCTGCGGATCAGCATTTTTTTAAAGCACAGATGGTCATTTATGTAACACTGTTTGCAAATGTGGCTCTGTTCCACAGCAACAGGAAAATGGGCTACATCTGCACTGTAGGAGAAAAAATATAAATGAACAAGAAGCTGTGCAAACATTTAAATTACAGGGAAACAGGACTGCGATAAGCACTGAACTACACGAGCAGGAAGACAGCGTTAGCCTCACCCAGGCCCTGAAAAAATGGCCACATTTCTGGTCTGCTCTATTGTACTGAGTGGAAGTTTATGTGTGACCTTCCTTCCCAGGACTTCCTCTGAGAGGAAATGTTGTCACTGTTCAGTAGGGGTCAATTGTTATGTATTCAAAACTGGAAAGGAAAATAGCATCCATAAAGGCAACAAAGTGGAAAGGAAGCAATGAGAACTTGCCATTTACACATTTGGAAATGATCAGAAAGGTCATTCTGGCTCCCTAACACCTTCTGAGTTCAGGAAAATAAAACAAGACCAAGATAGCAAAATAATACTGCTTAGCAGGGTCCCTAAGTCCTACACAGCATCAGTTAAAGCCTCACGACACCATTGTTAGGTATGTCACCTACATTAAACCTGTGACTGCCAGAAGGTGGGACTGAATGATAGGGGATGGATCATGTGATAATTGCCCTGTTCTGTTCATTCCCTCTGAAGCATCTGGCAGACAGGATACTGGGCTAGATGGACAATTGGTCTGACCCAGTATGGCCATTCTTATATTCTTATGCTGGATCAGGAACACCTGGGTAACTCTGGAGCCATACTTTGTGATTGACCCCTCCTTCTCTAATATGGAGATATACCTATCTCCTAGAACTGGAAGGGACCTTGAAAGGTCATCGAGTCCAGCCCCATCGAGTAGAGGTGGTTGTGATGGTGGAGATGGGTGGGAGTGGGGGAGGTTTTTAAATGACATAGGCCAGAACCTGGCCCTAGCACTGACCCTTTTTTATGGCCATAGCCATGCACAGAGGTATAAAGCTGGCTTAAGGTGACCACACAGCAAATGTGAAAAATCGGGACAGGGGTGGGGGGTAATAGGATCCTATAAAAGAAAAAGACCCAAAAATCGGGACTGTCCCTATAAAATCGGGACATGTGGTCACCCTAAACTGGCTTAATCTGCCACCTGGGGAATCCTTCAATGCCAGGGGAATTACAGAACAGGTATAACTGGTCTTTCATATAGTTGCCAGCACAGCAGCCATTAGAGGTGTGACTGGGGAAATGGGAGCATGACCAGAGCTCTACAATCCCTAGTGAGTACAACAGCCTGTTAGGTGCCATAGCTGTAGATGAAATTTAGAGCAGTCCTGAGATGGCTCTAAATTGCACCAGAGGTTATACCAGAGGATATACCAGATCCAGGGTTGGGGAACTGTAAAGAAGGATTAGTCACCTTTGCCCCAGTCCTCTGACAACCACTTGCACCAAGCCAAGCTCAGCCACAAACGAAGATAGAATATTAAATCTTTAACACAGTTTCCTTCTGATATAGACAACAGAACCTGCCGACATTTCCTTCTTATGGCTGATGTGGTTTGTGCAGAAGATGATTCAAGCAAGGGGAGCAAGCTGAGGGGAATGATAGGAAAATGTGTAGCACAGAAGTAAGGAGAGAGACACCTCGTGGCAATAACATTAGTTAACATTGACATTGATGTTGCTTTTGATTTGTACAGTTTTTTTTGCAAGGTGCTTCTAGCCCATTAAATGGAAGCCTAGAGCGACCTTAAGCAAGCTCAATACATAGATAAATAGAGCTGGCTGAAAAATTTCCTAACTCACAATTTCAATTAAAAAAATTGTTGACATTTCAAATCAGAAAAACATGGGGCAAAATTTTTGACAAAGTTTTTGCAAAAAGTAAGTCCAGTTTTTCATTTAGGTCTATAAATCAAAATATATGGGTGGATACCTAAAGATAAAGACTCCCAAAATCAGAACCCACTTCTGAAAATGTGGGTCTGACCTTCTCTATGGATCTGTTTCCCCATCTGTAAAGCAGGGATAATAAAGCATTTTAAGAGTTGCAAATGAAAAGCGCTAGGAAGAGCTGTGCTGTCCTTTACCCCAGTGCACAGTGGGTTTAATACTCTACCATTCTGATTTACTAGTGTTTTACACACACTTTGCCCTGGGGCACAGGTCTACACATGGTGAAGAACCTTGGAAAATTGGGCACAGAGTCTACACGGGTCTAAGGGGAGGCAGTTGTGCCTGGAGAGGGGTGGTTAGCATACCCCAGACAGGTGAGCAATGTTGGTTAGAAAGATAGCAGGGCCAGGACAGGGAGGGAGGGGGAGTGCACTGTTTCAGTGCTTCCCCTCAGCAACCTCACCTACAGGGCTCACTGGGGACCCAGCCTTAACTTAAAATTAATCTCCCTAGCCCCCAATAGTGCCTATTCTCCCTCAGAGTGAATCTCCCTGTGGGGCAGTGGGGCAGGCTGGTGTAAGGAGTTGTAATTTACACCATTCTATATCAGGACTCATGAATCAGCCCCACAGACTTATAGATAAGAACAAATATTGGGCCACATTGTCAGCTGGTGTAAATCTGGGTATGGAGGCCAAGGCCGCTGCATTGATTTATACCAGCTAAGGAACTGGCTGCGCAATGTTTCTTTCTTTTTCTTTTCTTCCATTTCACACTGAGATTATTCAGTTGTGCATTCCCTCAGAGAGACTAGAAATGGAGGATTTTCATTATGTATATGTGCATGTAACTGGTTCTAAAAAAGCAGTACTGAATTTTCCTCTCTCATTTCCTTGCTATGTGTCTGTCTGGGCCATTAACAACTTTCATCACATCTGAAAGAATGTCGCTTTTGAGGCAGAAATTCCCACCATTAGAATCATTTCTCTGTGTTAAACAACAAAGGCTAATGCATTCTTTCAATGTTAAGCGGGTGTTAAAATGCGCATATGTTACCAGGGCTATTACCTATGAGGGCCCATTCAAGAGGCAATGATTTTCAGTACCACTGACTGCTCTGAGCCCTCTCATATTAGCACATTAGCAAATATGCAATCCTTCTTATCAGATTAGCTACAGTTGTCACAGATTAGTTTGCCCCATGAAGGAATCACTAAGGTACTTCTGACTATGGGCTCAAAAGAATCAAAACTGTGTTTTTTTGGTTTCTGCTTTTTGTGTGTGTGTGTGTGTGTGTGTGTGTGTGTTCCACCCACCAGACTGCAAAACAAATTAAAGGGCAAATGTAAATTTTGTTGTTATTAATACGGCTTTTCTTTCATTAAGGGATAAATAATAACATAAACCTAGAAAAGGCTTCTTCTAACTGCTCAAGGAGTTTCTGCACCTGTCAAAAAGCCTCTCTGCTTTTCTTCTTTAGATTGAATAACATAACACATTGTGGGACAATAAAATTTCTGA
Organism: Trachemys scripta elegans; assembly: GCF_013100865.1. NCBI lineage: Eukaryota > Metazoa > Chordata > Testudines > Emydidae > Trachemys > Trachemys scripta. Next base: position 37,353,370 of record NC_048300.1, read on the forward strand.
CTCACAGAAGTCTCTCTTTCTTTTGCAGTAATTTATGATGTGATTCAAAGTCTCACACATTGGGGGCAAGAAAATGACTTTGCTGGTCGTTTTTTAATTATTTATTTAACCCACTTGGCTCCTTACAAGGGCATAATAGCTAGAGAGACAGTCGCTGACTCAAAATACCTTTGCCATGATTTGCAAATCTGCACAGTCATGAAGATAGCTAGAACTGGTGTTTGCACCTGGAAAAGATCCAGACACCTTGGTAGCACAGTGCCCTCCCCCGGGCGTTAGTTTGTGTGCTTGAGATATTGCACTGTGCCTAATGCAAAATCATCCCCAAGCTGGGTCTATATTCAATGCCATGAAAGAAACCTCTCCAAGACCCCCGCTTCTGCGCTCTAGACTGCCTCAAACAGGGCCTGGTGAACATGATTTAATAGAAACAATGTTCAGCTCAAGTTCTTTGTTATTTTCTTCATTCTTGTTTGAGCAATAAGACATAGATAAAGCCGAGTTCTCTCACTAAGCCGTAGTATGCACTACAGAGTTAAGTCGATGTAAAGCAGTTTACATTGACCTAACTATGGAGGTTTCTATATTACAATGCTTCTCCCACTGCTTTAACTTGCCAGCTAGATCGACCTAATAAAACCACCTCAATGAGAGGTGTAGTACTTAGGTTGAAGTAGTTAGGGCGACCCAGTGTCAGTGTAGACACTGGATTGCTTATGTTGACCTCAGTGGCTCCAAGAGGTGTCCCACAATGCCCATCGTGACAGCTTTGGTCACCATTTTGAACTCCGCTGCCCTACAGCCAGATACACAGGTATATGCCCCTTCTCTTTTAAAGCCTGGGAGCTTTAGAAGTTGTTCTTCCTGTTTGCTTGGTGAGAAGCACAAAATAGCAGCTGCCCAGCTGACCATGCCGGCTCCACTTCTGCCTGGAGTACATGGGAGGTGGTGGATCACCTGGGTCTGTGGGGAGAGGAGGCTGTGCACTCACAGCTCCGCTCCAGCTTCAGAAACTACGACATCTATGGCCAGATTGCTCGGGGCATGGAGGAGAAGGGCTATTACAGGGACATGCAACCGTGCCATGTAAAAATCAAGGAGCTGCAGCAGGCATACCAGAAGGCGAGGGAGGCAAATGGTCACTCTGGTGTGGAGCCACAGACTCAACGCTCCTACAAGGAGCTGCATGCCATCCTCAGCAGCAACACCACTGCCACCACCAAGAGCCACCAGAGGGAACTCTGAGGACAAGGTGCTGGATGAGGAAGAGGAGGATGGGGGGACAGGTGACAGGGAGATACAGTGGCATGGGGAGCCAGGACCTCTTTATGACTCCTGAGCAGTCTAGCCACTCCCAGCCGTCCAGCTCTGGCAAGCCTGATGCAGGGGAGGGAACCTCTGGTAATTTTTGCTTCAATACAGCAGAGACACATCTGCTCATGTGCTATTTTTTAAATCAGGCTAGATGAGGTAGTGAAATAACCAATACAGGTACAGTTGCTATCTGCTTCTCATTCCCCTGTACAGCTAGAGAGAGGGGGCCCTGAGGAATAGTTTGTTTATGCACACTGCGATGTCCCATGAATCCTCCATAGAAATCTCAAAGAAGTTTTCCTGGAGGTACTCTGCAATCTTCTGCTGCAGGTTTCTTGGGAGGGCTGCCTTTTTTCTTCCCTCGTGGTAGGACATTTTGCCATGCCGCTCAGCAATTACTTCAGCAGGTACCATTTCAGTGCACTGGCTAGCAGCATACGGACCCAGTCTGCAGCCAGATGCCTGCAGGAATTGGTTCCTTGCAGCCTCGGTTACCCTCAGGAGTGAGATATCAGCTAAAATCACCACAACTTGTGGAGAACCGTGCCAGTATTCAGTTCAGTTGCCCTATGCACTGGTTCTGATACTCCAGTGCTACCCCCCGCTACTGTCCCAACTCGCCCCCTCCATCCCGGGCTGTACTCTCCATGGCTGGGGCTGCCATCATGCTCTATAACTTCCAAGGGAAAGTGAAAAAGTTGTGCTTGTAACTTGTTTGGATCAGGGAGTGTAAGTACACTAACAATAGTACCTCTGTCCATTGTTTCTTTAGCACCTGCAGATGTGGCCTTATGGGTCTCTTCAAGCAGCCTGGAGGAGCCGCTCAGCCTGATAAGCAGGAGAAAGAAGAGGACTAAGGAAGACATGTTCCAAGAGGTCCTAGAAGCCTCTAGCGCTTTGGATTTGAGCAGAGGGCTTGGAGGGCAGAAATCAATAACAAAATGCAGAGGGACAGTGAGAACAGGAAATACAGGTAGCAAGAGATGATAGTGCTGCTGAGGGAGCAAATAGACATGCTGCAGTCTCTGATTGACCTTCAGGCTGAACACATCCATGCTTGCCTCCTCCTGCAGCTCATAGAGAACTTCATTCCAGGACCTCCCTACCCCCACCCCCCACCGCACACACACACATTCTATGTATCTTCTGGGGCCACAGCAGTACCTAAGGCACTCCACCCCATGGGAGAGTATACACAATGACAGCTACACATACACCCAGCTGTGAGAGCCTTGTTGGTGTAGGTGCTTGTGAATGCCCCATTCCTTCCCCTTTAAAGATACTTTTCCATGTATGTGTGAAGTTTACTTCAGCATTGAATAGGCATGTTTGCATGAGTAGGGAATAAAAATCTAATTATGGAAACTGAATTTATCTTTACTATTCTCCAGCACATGGTGGCTGCTGCTAACATTCATGGACAACAGCAATAGGTGCATTTGTATTGTCATAGTAAGACACACCCAATAGTCATTATAAAGTTCACACCACAGTGCAAAAAAACCAATGCCAGGCTCAACATGTTACAGCAACGCACATTACTGGGGCTCATTGTTAAAATGCTCCTTCAAAGCCTCCGTGAGCTGAATAGTTCCCCACTGAGCCCCTCAAATAGCCATGGTATATGGCTGCTCAAAAGCAGCAGACAGCTGATCCACCTCCTTTCTCCCTCTTTGCTTCACAGATATTATGAAGCGCACAGCAGGGAGTTAGGACCAAGGGATATTGTCCTCACTGAGGTCTAACCTCCTGAGGAGACAGCACCAATGACCCTGCAAATGGCCAAAGGTACATTCAACAGTCATTCTGCACCTCCTGAGCCTGTTGTTGAAGCGCTCCTTGCTGTTGTCAAGGTGGCCGGTGTAAGGCTTCATGAGCCATGGGAGTAAGGGGTAGGCTGGGTCTCCCAAGATCACTATTGGCATTTCCACATCCCCAATGGTAATCCTCTGATCTGGAAAGAAAGTCCTTGCTTGCAGATTTCTGTACAGGCCTTGTTTCCTAAAGATGTGTGTGTCATGTACCTCCCCTGACCAGCCCACACTGATGTCGGTGAAATTATCCCGATGATCCACCAGCGTTTGCAATACCATAGAAAAAATAGCTCTTTCTGTTGATGTACTCTATCGTAAGGCCAAAATAGGAATATGCATGTCATCTATTACCCTGCTGCAGTTAGGGAACCCGATTGCTATAAAATCATCTGCTATTTCATGCGCATTGCCCAGAGTCACAGTCCTACGTAGCAGGAGGCGATTAATGGCCCTGCACGCTTGCATCACAGCAATCCCCATTGTGGATTTCCCGACTCCAAACAGATTCCCAACTGATCAGTAACAGTCTGGCATTGCCAGCTTTCACACAGCTTCTCCACCATGAGAGCAGCCCCCATTTTGGTGTCGCTGTGCTGGAGGACTGGAGAAAGCTCCGCACACAGTTCCAGGAAGGTGGTTTTGCACATCTGAAAGTTCTGCAGCCACTGCTTGTCATTCCAGACCTGCATACCAATGTGATCCTACCAGTCAGAGCTTGTTTCTCAATCCCAGAACCGATGGACAACCATGTGCAGCTGCTCCGTGAATGCCAACAGCAATATTGAATGGTTTCTTTCCATGGCACACAGCAAGACAGGCACCAAGGGATCATCATCGGACTCAGAGCTCAGGAAGTACTGCAGAATTGGGCATATTGTGTTCATAACACTCAGCACAATACTGGCAAGCAGTGCAGGATCCATGCTTTCTGACAGGGATGGCGGGTGCGCAGATTACAGGGGCTGTTGAATAGTGGCACAAATCTTACTAGGCTGCCCATGGAATGATGGGATGGAGAAAACTGCATCATGGGATGTTGAACCTGCCTCCCCCCCCCCCCCCCCCTCCGAGGCATTGCAAACCCTTCCCAAAATACCCGGCGGTACATGGCGGCGAGTTGCACAGTGGGATAGTTGCCCACAATACACTGCTCTCTGTGTCAATGCAAGAGCTGTGGACATGTTCCGCTGACACAAGGAGCAGAGTGTGGACATGCAACAGCAGTTTAATTGCAGCAGCAGCTGTACATCAGCATAACTTGAGTCAACTTAACTTTGTAGTGCAGACGAGTCCTTACTGGTGTAACTCCTTGGATTTGAGTTTGGCCATTCCTGATTTACCCTGGTTGGTGAGAGGAGACTCGGGCCCATGATAGCAGCCACCATTTTACAAGAATATAATTGTTGAAAGTAATGCTTAACTTTGGCACAAAATAGTAGTTAAAAAAGGAGGCTATTTTGGCATGTTTAAAATTGGAAAACACATTTTTTAAAAAAAAAAGCCTGCTCTGTAGTACAGTGGGATTTTTTTTTTTTAAACATTTACTAAACCTGGGTCAGATTCTGACACCCTACCTCACACTGAGTAGCACCTTATTCTACTAGTGACGTCCCACTGAGTAGGAGGAGTCATGGAGTATACTACTCTAATATGACTATGGGTATGTCTATGCTGCAAAGTGAAGGTGTGAGCATAGCCCTGGTAGGCATACCTGTGTTAGTTATAAGTTAGCTAGCATGGGTAATACTAGCACTCTAGATGTGGCACAGGCTTCAGCATGGGGTAGCAATCTGAGTATCACCCAGGGTCCCTCGAGGGCTTCTCCTCTGTTTGGTAGCCCATTCTGAAGCTTGTGCCATGATATCCATGCTGTTATTGTTACCGGTGCTAGCTACATTAAAGCTAACATAGGTATGCTAACCCATGCTACGATCACGCCTTTACATTGTCATTTAAACATACCCTAAGCATATCAGAATCTTAGTGTTAATGTGATTTATTGAAACCAATATTTGTTCCCATTACTAGCTGACAAATAACAACGGCTTGTACCACACTGGTTTAAAAAAAAATGAAATGAAATTGTTCAGAAGGCTGTATCCCTTTTAAATGCCACCTTTCACTGGAGTGTTGAACTGATTTGATCACTCATGAGCTGCATTCATCTGAATGATAACTCCTTTGCTTGCTGTCTCTTTCCCCCTGATTATGTAGCCTGTACTTTTAACCTACAGTCAGAGAGTGGCATCTTTAGGTTTTCTTGAAGAAAAGCTCCATTTGTGAGCCAGGCTTGTGGTAATTTATTAACAGCAAATAGGAATAATGTTACAGAAGAACATCCTGTAACTTGCTCTATCTATAGAAAGACTACTAGAGCTATGTTACTTATTCCAACACCTTATGGAAAGGGACAGATTCTGATCTCATAGGAGGACAAGGTCATTGCAGAGAAGCCACATGATTTCTTTGAATCAATCTTCACTTCAGAGGATGTGGGGGAGAACCTCACACCCAAGCCATTTTTTTTAGGTGACAAATCTGAGGGACTGTCCCAGATTTAGGTGTCAATAGAGGATGTTTGGGAACAAATTGATAAATTAAACAGTAATAAGGCACCGTGACCAGATGGTATTCACCCCAAATTTCTGAAGGAACTCAAATATGCAATTGCAGAACTACTAACTGTGGTATATAACTTATTGATTAAATCAGCCTCTGTACCAGATGACTGGAGGGTAACTAATGTAACAGCGATTTCTTTTAAAAGGCTCCAGAGGTTATCCTCTGATATATACAGTGATTAAAATAGACCTTATCAAAAAGTGTGTGTTATACAGTGATTAAAATGGACATTATTTAAAGGTTGGTAAACCTAATTTTAGTAACAGGCAAATTAGTTGAAACTATTGCAAAGAACAAAATTTTCAGACACATATATAAACATGATATGTTAGGCAAGAGTCAACATGGCTTTTGTAAAGGGAAATCATGCCTCACCAATCTATTAGAATTCTTTGAAGGGAATCAGCAAGCAGGTGGACAAAGGTGATCACAGTGTATTTGGACTTTCAGAAAGCCTTTGACAAGGTTCCCCACCAAAGGTTCTTAAGCAATGTAAGCAGTCATGGCATAAGGGGGAAAGTTCTCTCATGGACCAGTGACTGGTTAAAAGACAGAAAACAAAGGATGGGAATAAATAGTCAGTTTTCACAGGGGAAAGAGCTAAATAGTGGGGTCCGCTAACAATCTGTACTGGGACATGTGCTGTTCAATGTATTCATAAATGCTCTGGAAAAGGGGGTGAATAGTGAGGTGGCAAAATTGGCAGATGATACAAAATGACTCAAGATAGTTAAGTCCAAACCTGATTGCAAATGTGACAAAGGAATCTCACTAAACTGGGTGACTGGGTAACAAAATGGCAGATGAAATTCAATGCATATTGGAAAAAAGAATCCCAACTATATTAGACAAAATGATGGGTTCTATGTTAGCTGTTACCACTCAAGAAAGAGATCTTGGAGTTATTGTGGATAGTTCTCTGAAAACATCTCTTCAATGTGCAGTCAAAAAAGGTAACAGGAACCATTAGAAAAGGGATAGATAATAAGACAGAAAATATCATAATGCCACTATGTAAATTCATGGTATGCCCACACCTTGAATACTGCATGCAGTTCTGGTCACCCCATCTAACCCTCCCCCCCCCCCAAGAAAAAAAGATATATTAGATTTGGAAGAAAGGCAAACAAAATGATTGGGGTATGGAAGAACTTCCATATGAGGAGAGATTGAAAGACTGGCACTGTTCATTTTAGACAAGAGCTGACTAAGGGGGGATATGATACAGGTCTATAACATCATGGTGTGGAGAAAGTGAAAGTGAATAGGGAAGTGTTATTTACCCCTTCACATAACACATGAACTAGGGGCCAGCCAATGAAATTAACAGGCAGCAGGTTTAAAGGAAATATAAGGAAGGACTTCATGCAATGCACAGTCAACCCGTGGGACTCATTGCCAACAGTATAACTGGGTTCCAAAAAACCAATTAGATAAGTTCATTGAGGATATGTCCACCAAAGGACACCGGGGGAAAGGGGTGGGAGGGGTGGGGCCCCGGGCAGACGTGGTGGGTCGGGCCAGGGGTTAGCCTCCCCAAGCCTGCGGTTCACCCGTGGTTCTGGTACCATTTTCTCTCTCAGACACCACCAGATGACTTCCCTTGGAACTCAGTAAAAGGTTTTTTCCTGATCAATGAACATCTCATGAATATTTTCCACTTCCTCTCTAATTTTTATTCCACTAGCTGCCTCACTGCACAAACAACATCTATTGTAGGTCTTCCTGGCATGAATCCATATTGATTTGTGCTAATATCTACTTCATGTTTAGTCTCTTATCAATGACTCTCTGCCATAGTTTCATTGTATGACTCATCAGTTTTACACATCTCTTTTTCCCCTCATAAAACAGCACCAAGATATTTCTCTTCCAAGTTTTTAGTATCTTTTCCCATCTCATGACTGAACTGCACAGGGATGTCAACTCTCTTGGATTATCTCCTCTTAAAAACTGTTAACAATACCTTTTCCATTGATTCTCTATGTGTCTATCATATTTGAAGAACTCCACTTCCTTTGTATCTTTGGTACTTCTTTCCCATGCTTTCTTCCCTCTTTCCTTTGTTCCAAGTCTTGAGTAAAGTTCCTCAAAGACCTTTGTTTTTGCAACTACATTTCTGGCCAATTTCCTCACATCTAGGTCTCCTTTGCTACTACTCCTTTTTTCTTTTATCTTTTATCACTTGTACTTCTTCACTCCACTACCAATTGTTTTTGAATAAAGGTTTTCCCTTTTGATTCACCCATAACTTGTTTAGCACTCTCCACTATATTTGTTGCCATAAAATCCCAAAATGTATGCACTCCTTCCACATGTGGTGCTGACCTCATCTTCTCCATAACCAACTCTCTAAAGCCCTTGTCAGATTTATTATCAGGGCCCAGGATGTGAACAGTCATGCCTAGTGGCTGGAGCAGGAGTCACATGCCAGAGCCAGAGTCAGGAGTCAGAGCTGAGGGTCAGAAACTGGAGTCAGAGGCCAGATGCTGGAGCCAAGGGTCAGAGCCAAAGTCAGGAATTGGAGCCCAGGGTCAGAACTGGGTTAGCTGCAGTGAGGCAAGGAGCAGGGCTGGGTCCAAGGCAGAAGCAGGGTTGGGAACAAGCAGGCGCAGGAGCTATCACAGCCATGGGTGACTTCTTTGAGTAGCCAGTGAAGTGCTGCAACTTTCCTTAGCCAATTCAGCAGGACATTCAGTTAGATGGTCTAGCTGATGCAGCACAGCTGTGCTCATTACGGTGACAGAAGACTGAGCAGGGCAGCCACAAGTAGTTATTCCTGATACTCGGTAGCTTTTGCCACCTTATCTTTGGTGTTACCCTCTTTGATTTTCACTGTACATTTGTTCTAAGAATAAGATGAGAGGTTTAACTATGCTGAGTAGTAAGACTCTCTCCTGCAACCAATTTGAAGTCTTTTATATCTTTTATTTTCTTCAGGGAAACAAGGAAGTAGTCAATCTGGCTTCTAGTCCTTCCACTCTTGTAAGTAATACAATGTTCACCTCTTTTTGTAAAGAATGTGTTGGATACTTCGAGGTCATGAGCTTGTGCCAGCTGCAATATGCTTTCCCCATCATTTAAAGTTCCATAGCTCTAACCACCATGTCCTCTCTATATCCATGCCTCTTCCAGCATGTCTATTCAAGTTGACACTGATAATTATTTCCTTATTTCCTGGAATTTGCTGAAGAGCAGCATCTAACATTTCCCAGAAACTTGTCTTCTCAGCCTTGCCATAGCCACACCAGTGTGGATGTGTGCTAACTAAGTTTAGAAAGCCACATTCCAAAGTCAGTTTGACCATCATTAACCTGTTGCTGATTCTCTTTCCTTTATTTTATTATCGAGAGCTATGCCTATTCCATGTCTTGAGTTGAAGGCCCCACCGTAAATTTTTTTGTAGCCTTCCCCAATCTCGGTGGCTTTTTCCCTTTCCGTTTTGGTTCCTGGATGCATGCTCTCTGTACCTTCCTCCTCTTCGGTGTCTCTGACAGCTCCATGCTACAGTCAGTTAGTGTGCCAGCATTTCATAAGAACATAAGAATGGCCATACTGGGTCAATCCAGCCCAGTATCCTGTCTTCTGACAGTGGCCAATGCCAGGTGCCTAGAGGGAATGAACAGAGCAATTGATCAAGTGATTCATTCCCTGTCTCCCATTCCCAGATTCTGGCAAACAGAGGTTAGGGTCATCATCCCTGCCCATCCTGGCTAACAGCCATTGATAGACCTATCCTCCATGAATGTATCTAATTCTTTTTTTAATCTTGCCAGTTCAACTTTTTCAACTGTTTTCAACTTTCCAGTCTTCTCCTTACATCATTGTACGATGTAAATCCTTTAGATTATTATTAATTTTATGTGTCTTCTCCTGATCTCTTTAGGAAATAGTCAACATTTATATTGCTATACTTAGGTGTGCACAAAATCCAATATGGTCATCCTAGCATCCCATACCTTGGCACACATTCATACCTTGTGTAAGCAGAGGTAACTCTCAGTCTGAATTTCATCCTTAAAGTGTGGGTATACTGTAAAAAGTCATTGCAAAATAGGGAAGTGTGGTTTCGCTATTTATTGTCTCTGTAATTCCAGAAATGATTTTCTCAGAGTACAAATACATGTAGGGCTTTTTCAGCCCTAACTGCCAGTCCTGCGAACCCAACCTCAAACCAAGACCCTGGCTGTGCACTATCTGGCTTACATATGAGCACCAGTAATCAAGATTCCTCAGCCAGAATTTAGTGAAATAATTCTCTGCATGAGCAATGCTAGTACCCATCTCTCTCTCTCTTTTCCAACACGGGGAGTTCACCGCAGAGCTAATTGAAATAAATGAATAGAAACATTATTTTTGACCCTAAAGTAAGCAGATATGACTCAGGGCCGATTGTGACCTCCCATTTTCCAGTTGGTTACCAGGAACTCATTCAAGTAGTCTCCTTAAAGTCAGTGAGACTACCCATGCTCACCCATATGCATAAAGGGTTCACAATCTGGCCTGCCGCAATAGGTCTGTCGAGTAAGGAAGTGCTAATTTTTTGTACATCATCATTTTTCTGGGCAGACTCTCACTCTAAGAGGAGAGGTATATGAATCTCAGTGGGTTTGCTTTATTGTAAATTCATGCCAGATCATTTGTTTTGCTGTATGTGGGTGAGAGGTTTTATGGCATCACTGAGTTCCAGGTTCAAACAAACCCAAAACTAAAAGTGAAACTCAATGCCAAACTGCTAAATGTAACCAGATTTTGAGCCTAAACCATAAATCAACCGAGATTCACTAGATACTGAGCAAAATTACCTACCGTTTGGAACATCCTACAGTACGTGGGTACAACTTGTTGAACGAGGGATGGAATGGCAGCTTTAGTTCAGCTTTTGGCTTTGGTCATTTTTAGCGCTGGTCAGAAAATGAAATGCATTTTTATTGGAATTTTCATTCTGTTTTTAGGCATTCTCATCAAAAGGTCAGCAACATGTCTTAGAAAATGTTCAACTGCCTTCATTTATTTTATCTAGCGCCTCCTCATTATCTTAACATTGGTTTAAATTAATGCTTGGTCAAACATGAAATCAAGTAAGTTATTTTTGAGCATAACTGCTTTACTTATACCAAGTCTGTTCCATGCTGATGAACTCCAGCAAAGTCCATGGCTACTGACTTGGTCTGGATAGCCCTTGTTATAAAACTCCTTGTTGAGGGAATATGGGATACGCAAATTCTAATGTTTGTTGTGCTGATTTGCATTCCAATACCCAGAATGCTCTTTAAGGTTGCACCTAGTGCTGGTATGCTAGCTTTGTGAGCACAATGGAAGTTTGGGGTATGCTGCTGTGTGCCAGGAATTATTTCTGTGTACTTGGCAAAGGAGTTGTTTAGGCTCTAACTCTTGCTTTGGTGCCGTATTGAATTTAAATACAAAAAATTGGCTTCATCTCTGCCTGGCTTCTCATTAAAATACTAGTGCATAATGGCTGTGGGGATGGAGGAGGACATCCTTGCTGAAATTTGAATCCTTGAGGCATAACTTGCTATACTTCTACTTTGACTTCTGGAGGTGTTGGGATGGGAAATAACTATGCACCGAAAGTAAATGCCTCAAGATCAGATTCATCCAGACTAACCTCTGCTAGTAAAAACAAAATTAGTGAAATAGGCTAACAATCACTATACATTGCTGGCAATGCAGAATCACTTATGTGCACAACAAATAGTCTAGCTATCAAAAGCAACAGTTATGCAGGCACACTTAGGCTTTTCCTTCTGTCTGAATAGATTTGGCTGCAGAAATAAACAGTATCAAGGCAACAACTGGTTCAGTTACATAATGCTGTACTGTACAGTAAGGAGTTCTTGTTTTTCATTCACTTTCCTTTATATTAGAGACAGAAAGGAAACCTATGGGGGAAAAGTCTTCCAAAGTTTATTGCTTGACTGTAGTGGGGCAACTGCCCCACTCTCTGAGAATTTAGGCTGCAGCAGGCCAGTGGGCCTGCACAGACGGGCAGCCAATAAGAGAAGGGGTAATTGGGAGCCAATCAGGGCCTGGATTGGAGGCAGCCAATCAGGGCCAGGCTCAGCCCTATAAAAAGGCTGCTCAGGGAGGGAGCAGGCAGTCTATTCCAGGCCTTTGAGAGGGGAAGGTCTGTCTCCAGAGCTAGGAGACTAGCACCACAGACAGTGCAGTGCTGGCCAGGCACGGGGAGCAGAAGGGAGCTCTAGCCCATAGCCTGCCAGGCTGCAGGCCCTGAAGGGAAGGGCCTAGCGGGTGCAAGGGGCTGTAGGGGAAGCAGCCCGGGGAAGCAGCCCAGGGAAGTGGACAGACGAAGGGAGAGAAGGAGGACAGCGAGGCTGCTGCCAGAGGATCCCTGGGCCGGGACCTAGAGTAGAGGGTGGGCCTGGGTCCCCCCCTTGCAGTACACCCAGCCATCGGCCGTAGGGAGTAGCAGTCATAAACTACGCCAGATCCCTGACAAGAGAGATTAGACTTTGGGGGTGTGGTTGGACATGGTGGCTGGGGGGTGGGAAGACTGCTGATCACCCCCCTCCCCGGAAGGTGGTGTGGATGGACTAAGGGGCACTGCCGGAGGGCAGTGGTCCGGAAGAGGATGCTGTGAGCTGGTGAGCATCGCAGACTCAGACGACAACCAAGGGCGAGAGAACGGGCGGGACACCACTAGGAGAGGGTGCTCCCTATGGACTGAGCTAATTCCCAGAGACAACCAGCGGGAGGGGCTGCAGTGGTGAGTCCCAACACTGTCACACTGACCAAAATTGCTTCGTCACCAGCACCCTGCCTAGTGAACTAGGGCTTCTTCAGTTTTAAAATATTTTAAAAGTATTTTCTTAGAATTTAGTGTTCCTGAAAGGTGTCACATTGACAGCCCCTTAGTCCTCTGGTCAGCCACAAAACGGATACAGAATAAACAGTGGTATGGCAACCTTCCTCATGATACATTGCTGATGTACCTTGACCCCTATCTCACTGGACCATCTCTAGGATTAAGTGTTTTTTTTTTTATATTTCCATTCAGTTCTGAGGCTCTCCGCTTAGACTGTCCAGAAAGATACCAATTAGTGGTGACTGGTGTTGTGATGTTGTTTTCTTTCCTTTGGGAAATGGATCAAGACCACCAAAGTCATTCTGCAGATGGTAGCAACAACATTTTGTCATTGCTAATCTCAGTTTGAATTGAAATCCATGATCCTGAAATTAAAGCCTCTATATAGTATTACCAAAAGAAGCACCAGTTCCTTGATCTTTCAAGTTGGTTTATGATAAATAAAATTATCCTGAACTGTACACATGCATACACACATACATACACTTAAATGTAAAGCAATTTGAATGAATGTTAATAAGGAAGATAATTTTTAGTTTAATGCTCTATAGCAGTGGTCACTAACCTGTTGATTGTGATCGACTGGTCAATTCTAGAGGATCTCCCAGTTGATCACGATCTCTGGAAGCAGTGCAGTGTGGCTAAGCCCCACACCGCTCCCGGAAGTGGCCACTGCAGCCCCAGGGTCGCGTGCTGCTCCTGCCTGCAAGCACCACCCCTGCAGTTGCCATTGGCTGGGAGAGCTGAGGGGGTGGTGCTTGCAGAGAGGGGCAGAGCACGGAGCTACGTGCCCCCCCTCCCCACCCCAGAGGCTGCAGGGGTGCGTTGGCCCCTTTCGGGAGCAGTGTTGAGCCAGGGTAGGCAGGGAGCATGCCTTAACCTCGCTGTGCCCACCACTGACCAGGAGCCACCGGAGGTAAGTGCAAGCCCCTATCCCAGCCTGATGAAAGTGAGTGAGGGTGAGGGAAAGCGAGCAACTGAGAGAGGGGAGAATGGAGTGAGCAGGGCAGGGCTTTGGGGAAGAGACTGGGCATCAGGGAAGGGGCGGAGTAGATCCTGAGTTGCCCTTAGATTCAAAAAGTGATCTTGGGCATAAAAATGTTGGAGACCACTGCTCTACAGTAATTGCTCCCAATTAAGCCCCACTGTACCTTACTAATGGCAGAACATATGTAAAGTCACCAACTCCACTGTTCTAAGATCCTTTGATGGTAGTTCCCTATCTACTGCCAAAACTAAGTGGATCCGAATGAAGGATGCTATTGGAGCTTTCTCTCAAAGTGTTCTTTCTTGTGTAAGTTGGTTCTGGGCGAGGGATACCCAGATACAGCCAAACCCATGATATTGTAATGACTCCATTGCATCCTCCAGTTAACTAGGGCAAGCAAAGCTGTGTTTCATCTCCCCTGATGCTTTTTATGCAGAGCTAAATGGACAGCTGTGTTCGTAAGGGTGGCAAGTGAAATACTTTGCCTCTAAGGTCACTATTGCTATCACAATGGTATGGCAAGGAAAATGTCAACCTTAGTTTCAAAACAGCTTAGGCAGAGCATAAGAAAGCCTCCTCCTTCCCCTCCCCACTTCTGTCAACACCCGATCAAGGGTCAAGAACGTAAACCCAGCTCAAATGATGTGAAATTGGCCAGTTCATTTTTTCATTTCTCCAGGGACAAAAGCAGACTTCATCACAGAGATAATGACCCTTCCTGCTTGCAATGATTGAGGTCCGGAAACTCTTTGCTTAGGTGCATCTCATAATTTAGATCATTGCTTTCAGTACCTGAGTCAGGCATTCAGGTTATATTTCAGATAACTCAACCACTAGCTTCCATAAGTCTTGCCCATTCTTCTTACATGATTTCTTGAATAGGACTGCGCTTGCCAGCTATGTGTCAAAATGTATGTGGAAAAAAGATCAGTCTCTATCTGGGCAGCTATATACTGACAGCTATAGATAAAAGATCTCACTCTTTTTAACACCCTATATGCCCCTCTTTTTTTCCTATTCCCTCATGAGCTTTGGTAGAAATTTGTTTTTGCAATTTGTATGGGAGAGAGAGTGAGAATGTGTATAATTGTGTTATTTACCCTGCCTGTGTGTGAGTCTATTCTGTCTCTAAGGAGTCCTTATAGGTTGAAGCATCACTGGGATCCAGAAACCGGTTTCTAACTGCAGAGTATGAGGTCTCCTGAGCCCATTATTGTCAAACTTTGCAATAAGACTTCAAACTTGTCACCTGTCCAGGTCCTGGCTGAGCTTCCCCTTGTGGATGCTCACGAGGCAGCTGTGTTTGAACCCATACGTTGGATCCATGTTCTTCTAAACTCCCTTAGGTCTGAGTAGGCTCCAGCCTCTCAGGCACACTTTCCAGGGACAGATTTTCTGTCTGGAGCCACTTCATGGGGAGGGGACCAGCTGTCCTGAGCCCCAGAACCAGGGCTGTCCCTCACTGTTCATGCATACCCTCCCCAGAGCTCTACCCTGGTACGCATTCTAGGTTCTAGTTTAACCCTTCAGGAACAGGTGACTATTGAAGCAAGTAACATGCAGGCTTCGCAGAGGATAAAGTACAGGTGGGAATTGAAGAGAAACAGTGAAATGACAAACAGGACCTTTCAATTACATCCCATGAAGGCAGACAACTAAAAAGTGACACATTTTATAAGTGCTTGTATACAAATGCTAGAAGTCTGACTAAGATAAGTGAGCTTGAGTGCCTGGTATTAACTGAGGATATTGATATAATAGACATCACAGAAACGTGATTGAATGATGACAATCAGTGGGACACAGTAAGACCAGTATACCAAATATATAGGAATTACAGAGTAGGTCAAAATGGTGGGGGAGTGGCACTATATGTGAAAGAAAGCATAGAGTCAAAAAGAGTAAAAATCTTAAATGGATCAGACTGTACCACAGAATTTCTACGAATAGAAATTCCATGTTTGAATTATAAAGATGTAGTGGTAGGAATATACTATAGACCACCTGACCAGGATGGTGACAGTGATTCAGGGAGATTAGAGAGGCTACAAAAATAGAAAACTCTGGAATAATGGAGGATTTAAAATATTCTCCTATTGACTGGGTTCTTGTCACCTCAGGAAGGGATGCAGAGATAAAGTTTCTAGACACCATTCATGATTGATTCTTGGAACAACTACTCTTGTAACTCACAAGAGGAAAGGCAATTCTTGATTTAATCCTAAGTGGAGCACAGGATCTGGTCCAAGATGTGAATATAGCTGAACCGCTCAGTAATAGTGATCATAATATAATAAAATTTAGCATCCTTGTCAGGACTGGGAGAAATACCAAAGAAACCCACCATAATAGTATTTAGTTAAACAGAAATTAAAAAGAACAGCCACAAGAGTGCAAGCTGCATGGAAACTTTAAAAAACACCACAATACAGGCTCAAATTAACTATATGCGCCAAATTAAAAAAACAAAAACATTTAAGCGGACTAAAACAATTCCACCATGGCTAAACAACAGAGTAAAAGAGACAGTTAGAGACAGCAAAAAGACATCCTTTAAAATGGAAGGCAAATCTTACTGAGGAAAATAGAAAGGAGCATGGACTGTGGCAAGGCAAGTGTAAAAGTATACTTAGGAAGGCTAAAAAAGAATTTGAAGAACAACTAGCAAAAGATGCAAAAACTCACAGCACACACACACACACAAAAAGTAAGTACATTAGAAGCAGGAAGCCTGCCAAGCAGTCAGTGGAGCCACTGGATGATCGAGGTGCTAAAGGCGCATTCAGTGAAGACAAGGCATTGTGGTGAAGCTAAGAGAATTCTTTGCATCAGTCTTCACTGTTTAGGCTATGAGGGAAATTCCCACACCCGAGACGTTCTTTTTAGATGACAAATCTGAGGAATTGTCCCAGATTGAGGTGTCAATAGAGGATGTTTTGGAACAAATTAATATATTCACCTTTGTCACCTTTGTCCGGCTTGTCCTTGTCCGTCCCTCCATGAACACAAATCGACACCACACCATTCTGTTTTGTTGCGAGCACGTTCTTTCCATTTCTGGCCAAGGAGTTTTGTCATGGGATTGGCTCAGAACGTTTTCGGTCTGCCCAGTGGTCACTGGTGGTCTCTGGGGATCCAGTCACTGATTCGGGTTGTCCACCTATTGTCTTGCCTGCAGACTACATCTCCACTTTATGTCGTACATCGCCCATCTCCGCTTTGCGTCATGCATCACCTGCACTACATTGGTCACCTCTGGTCTCCTAATTCATGATCATTGATATATTAAACAGTAATAAGTCACCAAAACCAGGTGGCATTCACCCAAAAGTTCTGGAGAAATGAAATATGAAATTGCAGAACTACTAACTGTGGAATGTAACCTATCACTCAAATCAGCTTCTGTACCAGATGATTGGAGGATAGCTAATGTGATGCCAATTTTTAAAAAAAGCACCAGAGGTGATCCTGGGAATTATAGGCCACTAGGTGTAACTTCAGTACCAGGCAAATTGACTGAAACTATAGTAAAGAACAGAATTATCTGACACATGGATGAGCATGTTTTGTTGGGGAAGAGCCTCCATGGCTTTTGTAAAGGGAAATCGTGCCTCACCAATGTATTAGAATTCTTTGAGAGGAGAGGGGTCAAAAAACATGTGGACAAGGATGGTCTAGTGGATATTGTACACTTGGACTTTCAGAAAGCCTTTGACAAGCTCTCTCACCAAAGTCTTATAAGCAAAGTAAGAAGACATGGGATAAGAGGGACAGTTCTCTCATGGATCAGTAACTGGTTTAAAGACAGTAAACCAAAGGTAGGGATAAATGGTCTTTTTTCAGAATGGAGAGAAGTAAATAGCAGTGTCCCCCAGGGATCTGTACTGGGATGAGTGCTGTTCAATATACTCATAAATGATCCGGAAAAAGAGGTAAACAGTGAGGTGGCAAAATTGGTAGACGATACAAAACGACTCAAGATAAAGTTCAGAGCAGACAGTGAAGAGTTACAAAGGAATCTCAGAAAACAGGGTGACTGGGCAACAAAATGGCAGATGAAATTCAATGTTGATAAATGTGAAGTAATGCATATTGGAAAACATAATCCCAACTATACATACAATACGGTGGGATCTTGGAGCCATTGTGGATAGTTCTCTGAAAACATCCACTCAATGCGCAGTGGCAGTCAAACAGGATGCTAGGAACAATTAGGAAAACGATAGATAATAAGACAGTAAATATCACCATGCCACCATATAATTCCATGGTATATCTATACACAGATATCTACCTTAGAGCCCTCACTCCGGAGCTTTCTTTGGGTTTTGGTTGGTGACGGCCAAGGTGCCAGGTCCTCTGTTCTGGACCTCACGCCCCTGGCCCAGGTTTCTCTGCTTATGGAGTTTTCTCTGACTCCTATCTTCAACTTGTTCATTTCCAGAGAATGTGATCCTTTTTTCTTCCCTAAACCTGTGTTTTTAAAACCCTGTTCCAACTGCATGTTTCAATGCATATGTTGCCCTCAATGTACGTACACCTTCCCAGCGAGGTGGTACCGTGCAATGGAAAGAGAAGGCAGGGCAGAGATACGATATAGCGTGATTGATTGCTAATTATTAGGGTTGTCAAGTGCTAAAAAAAGAATCACGATTAATCGTGCGATTAATTGCACTGTTAAATAATAATAGAATACCATTTATTTAAATATTTTGGATGTTTTCTACATTTTTCAAATATATTGATTTCAATTACAACACAGAATACAAAGTGTACAGTGCTCACTTTCTATTTATTTTTGATTACAAGTATTTTCATTGTAAAAAACCCCAAAAGAAATAGTATTTTTCAATTCACCTAATACAAGTACTGTAGTGAAATCTCTTTATCATGAAAGTTGAACTTACAAATGTAGAATTATGTACCAAAAAACCTGCATTCAAAAATAAAACAATATAAAATTTTAGGGCCTGCAAGTCCACTCAGTCCTACTTCTTGTTCAGCCAATTGTTAAGACAAGTTTGTTTACATTTACAGGAGATAATGCTGCCCACTTCTTATTTACCATGTCACCAGAAAGTGAGAACAAGCATTCGCGTGGCACTTTTGTAGCTGGCATTGCCAGGTATTTACATGCTAGATATGCTAAACATTCGTATGCCCCTTCATGCTTCAAACACCATTCCAGAGGACATATGTCTATGTTGATGACAGGTTCGGCTTGATAATGATCCAAAACAGTGTGGACCAACACATGTTGATTTTCATTATCTGAGTCAGATGCCACCTGCAGAAGGTTGATTTTCTTTTTTGGTGGTTTGGGTTCTGTAGTTTCTGCATCAGAGTGTTGCTCTTTTAAGACTTCTGAAAGCATGCTCCACACCTCGTCCTGCTCAGATTTTGGAAAGCACTTCAGATTCTTAAACCTTGGGTCGAGTGCTATAGCTATCTTTAGAAATCTCACATTGGTACCTTCTTGGTGTTTTGTCAAATCTGCAGTGAAAGTGTTCTTAAAATGAACAACATGTGCTGGGTCATCATCTGAGACTGCTATAACATGAAATATATGGCAGAATGCGGGTAAAACAGAGCAAGGGACATACAATTCTCCCCCAAGTAGTTCAGTCACAAATTTAATTAATGCATTATTATTTAATGAGTGTCATCAGCATGGAAGCATGTCCTCTGGAATGGTGGCCAAAGCATGAAGGGGCATATGAATGTTTAGCATATCTGGCAAATAAATACCTGGCAATGCTGACTACAAAAGTGCCATGCAAATACCTGTTCTCACTTTCTGGTGACACTGTAAATAAGAAGTGAGCAGCATTATCCCCTGTAAATGTAAACAAACTTGTTGTCTTTGCGACTGGCTGAATAAGAAGTAGGACTGAGTGGACTTGTAGACTCTGAAGTTTTACATTGTTTTGTTTTTGAGTGCAGTTATGTAACAAAAAAAATCTACGTTTGTACGTTGCACTTTCACAATAAAGAATCAGACATGCCAAACCCATGGAAAAAATGCAGAAATTGGGCTTATTTTTGGCTTAATTGGCTTGTGAGTTGCTTGTTGGCTAGCTTTTGGCTTGTCACTTGTTGCTTGTTTGGCTTGTCGCTTCTTGCTTGTAGTTTGTTGCTTCTTTTTATTGATCAGCTTCCAGCAAGCAGGGGCATGGTGGGGAGAGAGTCAGAGGTGCACAGAGGGCCCACCGCAGTCCCAGACTGCACGCCGGGGGGATCTAATGGCACAGAGTGTTGGGGTTCTTAGGGATTGGCTTGTTTTGGCCTTGTTTTGAAATGGGATTAGTTTGTTTTTTGGCTTATTGTGAAAGTCGGGGTGGGGGGGGTTGGAGGGGATTGGGGGGGGGTTATTTACCGTGTGAAAGTTGGCAACTGTGAAAGAGATTGCACTATAGTACTTGTATGGTGTGAAGTGAATAATACTATTTTTTTGTTTATAATTTTTACAGGGCAAATATTTGTAATAAAAAATATACACTTCTATTTCAATTACAACACACAATACAATATATATGAAAATGTAGAAAAATATCCAAAATATTTAATACATTTCAATTGATATTCTATTGTTTAACAGTGCAATTAAAACTGTGATTAAGCGTGATTCATTTTTTTAATCGCAATTCATTTTTTTGAGTTAATCGTGTGAGTAAACTGTGATTAATCGACAGCCCTACTAATTATCACTCAACTGATCTTCTGAAAAGCTTATCATTCTCTGGTCCACCACCATCATCTCGAGCATGTTTATAAAACTTTTCAGAATTTTATTTGGGTTACGTTGTGCGTTACTTCCTTTTGAGACACTGTAAATAAATTCTTTGATCCTGAAATCAATGTTTCAAATGAAATCGCTCATTTGTTGTTGATTCTTAAATGTTTAATAAAGGAAAAAGGCCTTCAAAGAGACAATTTAGAAAGCTCTGGTTTCAATATGCCTTGGAATGACTTCTCCCTTAAGAGTGTTCGTGCACGTACACACATGTCCCTCCCCCCAACACACACACACACAAGTCATATGGGACCCAGACGATTCCATGTCTGTGATTTGACAAGCCAATGCCACATCACAATAAAGAAATCTGGAGTGAAGCATTTGCTCTGTTCAGTCACCACAATTCCATATACAAACTAAAGTACAGGAGTAGAGCCCTGCATAAGACTTAACTGTGATTACTTAGATGGAGGCAGTTCAGAAGGAAAATAGGAGGGAAGGTGGGCTGTGGCACTGCTAAGTCGTAAAGCTTCTTTAAAAGAAAGGCTTGGAGTTAAGAGCGTTGCTATAGAGAGAGTAATCTTAGCCCTAATGTGTGAGTACTCTCAAAGACTGGATGTTCCAGTTCAGTGAAGCAAGATGGCCCCCTGCAGCATTGTTAGCCCCTCACAGAGAAAGTTTTGCATCTAATCTAGAGGCATCACCCCATAAGACTCCATCAATTTTGCAGGGGTTTACCGTTTGTTTTTCTCAAAACACAAGACAAACATTCTTTAGTTTAAAAAAACAGTCTAACAGTAAAACTTTGGAAAAAAATTCAGCGACAGCCTTTTCGGTTCTTCCATGCACATTTATTTGCAACTTCCCAAGTGACTGCCTGCTTCTGAAACGAGCTCTGAAGCAAAACTGAATTAAGGGCAAAGAGATCTGAACCTTAGTGAAAAACTTCCCCTGAGCTCACTTACAAAAGACTGCAATAGGGTATTACCAAGAATTCAGGGGAAAATTCTGCCACTCAATGGCTAAGCCACAAGATGAGTGAAACTTCTTAAAGACTGAGAGCCAAGAGGTAAAGTTCAGAAAACTGTGCCACAATTATATTCTAAGTGCACTGTGTGTGCCAGTGTATAATGTGAAGTATTCCATTTCCCCCCCATCTATTTCATTATCAGAGACTCACAGGAAGGAGGTTGGGCTTTGATACCTTAAAAAAAAAAATGATGAGAGTTTTCATGATATTCAGTGTTTGGTAACACTTTGAGTTCCAAGGCATATCTATGGGGAATCATATAATCTTTGTTTACGTAGTAAGTCCTCAGTATTTAAGTACCATGTAACTACATAACAATTTAATGCTCCTATCATTTATTTAGCAATTACATGTGTATCTTCAAAATTAATATAACTTTGTAAACTTCAGTCTGGTAGAGGCAGTAAATCACATATGATTTAATGTTTGCTTTGTAATTATACAGGCATATGTAATTAGTCTGCTGCTGCAGTACATGACATTTATCAGATCAGTGGTCAATGTCATTAAAAATTCCACCCAGCATCTCAAAAACTATGCATCAGAAAACTAGTCTAGATAAAATTAGAACTGAACATTTGCTCATCCATTGAACCAAACATTTCTTATGGTTCAAAAAGTGGTATCAATCCTCCTTCCCCCCTTTTTGGTCTCCTCTATCATTATTTTCAATATGCTTTGCATGACACTAGCAGCATGCTAGGTTCTCAACAGACAGATGTGTCAGTCATATGACCACAAGTGAAAGCATCAGCGGGGAAAGCTGTTCTCATGGTATTTCCAGTTCATGCACTATTGGCCTTAACCTGTTCATGTGCGATTTCCAGCCCAATTAAGTAAATCAAAATGGTTTTGGAGAGTTTGGACGGTTCCCCAAAGTTTTATAGAAATTAATTTCCCCTGCACCTCCCAATGTTGATCTTTACTCATCACTAACAGAAACTCACACAAACTGAAGAGTGAGGCTTAGTCTACACTAGAAGTGCTACAACAGCACAGCTGCACTGATGCAGCTGCACTGCTGGAGCGTGTCTGGTGAAGACGCTCTATGCCGACAGAGAGCTCTCCCATCAGCATAAACAAACCACCTCCATGAGAATCAGTAGATACGTTGGCGGGAGGAGCTCTCCTCCCAATATAGCGCTGTCCACACTGGTGTTTGGGTCGGTGTAACTTAAGTCACTCGGGGAGGGGGTGGCTTATTCACACCCTTGAATAACATACCAATGTAAGTGGTAGTGTGTACAAGCCCTCAGTGTTGTGAGGTCTGTGTGGCCTTCTGTGGAGGGAGCTTGGATTGTTTATGACCCATCATTGAATGGCCAGCAGTTTCCTTGCAAGCACAATAGTGTTAGTGCCCATTACTAAAAGCCTACCTGTTTCTTTGACATGTTCACAGCCCTAAGCAATGAAAGATAGCCACACATTTATAAGGAGAGTTTAATTTAAAATTTGTTCCCAGAGAATTCTCAATATCTTTGTCATTTTAAAAAAAGGGGAAAGTGCTAATGTCTGATGTGGGGCAACATCATGATGGAGAAGGAGAAAGTTTTGGGCCCTACGTAGGAATCTCTCTGAAAAATAGTAAGGGTTGTAGTGAGACCTCACTGAGTAAATTGGAAAAGAATATTTGCATATCAATGTGTGCCTCACACATAGAGTTAAATGTGTTGTGTTTAGAGATGTCTCAACTAGTGAAAATGCCTGGGAACCTTGCTGTGAAAATGTTCACTGTTTCAGTTCAAGGGATTTGTGCCCCTAACGTTTCACTTTTCTGATAACAGCTGTTTTGTTTTCATTGGAATTCAGAATTTCTAACCTTGAATTCTAAAGCCATTTGTCACTCAAAACAGGCTCATCTTCATTAAAAAAGGGAACCCCACATTCAGTAAAAAAATAGAAAGGCAAATTTTTCAGCAACATAGACTATACTCAAGTTTGTCATGAAAAGCCAAACAACGCTATTTCTGAGTAATTTCACTTTTAATTGTGACTATTTTGTATAGTTAAAACCAAACAGAGTTTGATTTGCCACATGTAAATATTTCTGGCCAAATTCATTCCAGGTAGAACACTACTAACTTCAGTGGCGTTATAACAGAGATGAATGTTGACCAGGGTTTTAAAAGGTTTATTCTAAATAAATCTGCTGTCACTCTGAAGTTGGGATAGTTTTCCTATTTTGATATTATTGAGGATAACAAGCAATTAAAAAAAAAAAAAGATTTTCAGACAGGCCTGTAGGCTACAGTACATTACATGACAAATTGTTATTCCTTACCTGGTTAGATGGAGTCATGCTTATAATATAAACCAAACAATGCTGTCTTTGATATAGTCATAGATAACCTCCTAAAATGCTTGGACTCAGATTAATGCTACGTACACCACTCAGGAATGAGTTCTGGCAAAGCAAGATTGTTGCATATTAGTGATTAGATGAAAGATTCAATCTGGTTACCGCATCGTGCACATTCTTGACAAGTTCCAATAACTGTGTTTTACTTTTTCATTGTGCATGCCTTAATAATGTACTGTATATGTGCTCTGAGACAATTCCACTGTCTTCACTTTAAATCCAGGATAACTCCATCGAAGGCAAAGGAGTTACTCTGTGCAGTATTTATGCAGTGTAAATCAGAGCAAAGTTTTTACACTCTGATCGTGATTAATTTGCCATTGTGTCTGAGTATGAATTGACTGCCCTCTCCAAAGGGAACAGCCCTCCCACAGTTTATGCATAATTCCATTTAATGCATGTAAGTCAAATTTGCTTATTAAAGGGTAAATATATACACCTTAAAGTCAAACCAGGCCTCCTATTGAAGGCAGCTGAGATAATATTAAAGGTTGAGTTTCTGCTCTGACTCTCACTCTGTGGGTCCACAAAGTCAATAGGATTTCTTGGTGTGAAATCCTAGCAGAAGCTGTCCTCAGAGCCCCTTTCAGGTTGGAGGATCTCAAATGATTTTATAGACTGAGGTCCTGATCCTGATATTGCATCCAGGAGGGCAGACCCTGGAGGTTGGAAGGAGTCCCATTGACTTCAAAAGGGTTCTGAGTTAGCATAGAGGTCTGCCTTCATGTAGCCAATTGTATTACAAGGGTCCTAAACTATACACAGGGCTCAATTCACACACAAGTGAAATATAAACAACTTCTGGGGTGAAACGCTGCAACTATTTAACAGCCCACAACAATGCTAAACATCAGTTTGAGAGAGGAAATTAATACCTTTTCCAACTGAAACTGCAGTGGGAATATAGGAGGGAGGGCAGGGAGCAGTCTGTGTGCTTTTGTGGGTAGTTTTGGCTTAGAGTATTTTAATTTGGCTCAACTCTTCTTCTGGGAAGGTCACAGATGATCAAAACAGCACCAGAGCATCTTTTGTGATGAGCCGTTTGTATTTTTCTTTTCCAAATACCTGATGCTTGATGAGGCCAGGCTGAGCAAATGTGATTCAATGTAAAGAATAACAAAACATCTCATGTTGAATGCTAGCACTTGACAAATACTGAACTTGGTAAATTTATCTTGCACTGCTGTAAAGTCAGAGTAACTCTAATGAAAGAAAGAGCATTACATGAATATGAGACAAGGTAAATGAGAGGAGAATCAGGCCCAGAGTGAATATTCTTTTGAATTTTGAATTAATTCACATTGGCCAGTGCATACCCCGTCTATGTTTGCTTTCCACAAACATTCAAGCAACTAAACGTTACTGGAAAGAATGTTTGAAGAAACTGTATCTCAAAGTCACTTGCACGAGCATTCATAGAAACCAAATGTTAGTTTTTGCATTCATGGTACTCGTATCTATTCAGACAGGAAATGGGGGAAGGAGAATGGGCAATAAACCACAGGGTTTATTCTACTGATCTCAAGTAAGCCAACATCTTGGGCCTGATTTTCCACAGCTTTGCACCTTGTATACCTGTGCAAAGAGTTCTAAATGGGGGTAAAGTGCTACCATTCTGCTTTCATAACATTTGATATCCACTTTGCTCAAGTGTAAATAATCAATATAGTTTCATTGTTTAATTGTCCTCCTCTGTGTGTCCATACCCACCTGTTGGCTCTTGTCCTATAATTAGATTATAATCAGTTTGGGACAGGAACTGTGTTATTGTTACATGCTTGTACAGTGCCTAACACAGTGGGGTCTTGGTGTATGACTGGGCTCGAGGTGCTACCACAATACAAATAGCAACTAATAATTTTAATACTAACAATACTAACTACACAGGGTGCAAGATAGTGGAGAATGGGGCTCCTCAAATGGATAATATTGAGCACAGATTGCAGAGGGTCAACTACTTGTGATCAAGCAACACGTTACCAAAAAAGTTAAATAAATACTAATATTGAATTTGTGGAAATGGCAATGAGCTCACAGATATTCCATGAGGAGAAAGAGAGAGAGGCCAAATTCATTGGATAAGATATTAGTTGGAATTATTTACTCTGATCTACTAAGTATATGTAAGGAATAACTTTATAATTGTATGACTATATCCGATCATGACCAAAAATTAAGATTCCAATACTGGAAACATTATTTTCTTGTCCCTCTCTCGCCTTTCCCCCCTTTTTTTATTCTTTAACATTCAAAGTTTTGGTTCAAGTTAATTAAAGATTCCAGTTCCAACCTCCTGGAGTGAAACTCTGGCAGTTTGCCCAGTGCAGCAATAGGCATTTGTAAGCAGCCCTTCACTGCACTCCATAATGTCTCTAAGAAACTATACAAAGAAGCAGAAAGAAACTGAATACAGATGGAATGGGAAATCAGATATTTCTTACATTTGTGCTTAAATCTGTGACGGCTACCTCACAGTTAGAAAGGGAAGACAATTCACATACACTGTAGATCCAAGCTTGTTTTCTTCCCCACCTACTGCAGATACATCTGTGAGAAAACTTACAGTGAGCCTTAAAAAAAAAAAAAAAGAGATACAGACAGAGCGAGATTAGAAGACTGATCCAAAGAGAGGCATTTTTTTCTTGTTAAAGACATAGGTATATGATGTACAATTTTGCCATAAAAATAAGTGCTTGACACAACACTGTTCATAGTGAAAAGAGAATTTAATACATTTTAAATGTCTGACAGGTGAATAAAGAATACATAGTAAGATAAGCATTAACCTTAAAACCCGTATGCTGAATTGTCTGTCATTAAATGACACATGTAAAAAAAAAAGTTTAACTCATATTCATCTCCTGGAATGTGGGTAATACAGATGACATAGCTGGTGTCTCCTCTGTTCATGAGACATTGCTTGCTTCTTAAAACAGAATATACTCAGTACCTTGTCATTAAATACCGAAGGCCTTCTGTAATGGCTAAAACTGATTTAATGATGTGCCATTAGAAATCTCAGTTTCAGCTATTTGTGATTGTATGTTAGTTGATATATAAACTTTACAGTCCTCGTCATTTCAAAATCTGTGCCAGGGCATGAGACTCTGTAGTTGAATGTAGTGAAGAAGTAAACAACATATCTATCGCCATATTACTCTTTCTTTGTGCATTTTATTTTACCAACTGTACTGCTAAAATGTCTTTCTCTCTGACCTCATGGCTTTTTGATTTTTCATATTTTAAGGAGACTTGGTCAGTACAGTTTTGAAAAAGAGATTATTGCAATGGGTGAAATTCAGTTATTTGGCTGATAAAACTGATAGATGGATGTCCGTTTCTCCAGACTGCAGACGGGCTATAGCTGGATACTTTCGGGGGGCATGTTATGAACGCTGATCCATTGTCCCCCAATTTTTCATTAAAAATAATAATCTGGGCCCAGCCTGATATCTTGGCAGATAGGACAACATGCAGTAACATGGGAGGCAAATGTCTGAGGCTATAATCTTGAGTTCTTACACCTTGGGGTGATGGGGCAGGGGTTCTGACCATTCTGGAGGGTTTGCTCTTTAGCTGATTAATTAGAGCAGTGCATTGGGCGAGAGAGGCCAAATAAGTGTAGTGCAGATTTCATGTAAAATTTGGTTGACTGGAATACCTCTGCCCCCCATGATTAATTAGATGTTTTGGTGCTACCTTTTAAAAAATAACAAAAGTACCCTACAAAAGCTGGCCAGGTGAAAGGGTTAACAGATGGATGCGGATCTGGATATATGTGTTTCTTGCCCTTTCAAACCTTTTAAGCCAGACTGGGGTCAAGTTACTGAAGCAGAACAGCTCTGTTGACAAACATGTGGTCTTCAAAAACAATCTCAGTATGAGAGGTGCTGCTGATTTAAAACAACAGAAAGAGGGAGAGAAAACCACCACCAGACTACATGAAATTCAACCCAACAGCCACCTTCCCCTCTAGCCCTCTTTTGTTAACTTCCCTTCCCTGCAGAGTGAATCAGCCATGCTTGGGGTTAAATGGGTAGCTTTTGTCTCCTCACAATGGCAGAGAGTGACAGGGTGAGCTAAATTATTTACTGGTGGAGATGATTTGAAGGACAGAGCAGAGCAGCCTTGGGCGCGGGCACGCACGTGGACACGCGCGCACACACAACAGTGGCACATTAGTACTCCTTTTTTCCCATGGTTTTGACTGATAGATCACAGAGTGAAAATCTGACAGCCACAAGGACCATTGAGAGGCTATTTTTATTACTTATCAAGGTGGCCTTGTTTTGTTGAGAACAGATCTGAGGTTAATTATCCTTTACTTTCTCTTTAAACATTATTTTTCTTATTAGCTATTTTTATTGAGGTACAAAATGTGACTGTAAGTCTGTAAGCTGGCAGAGCCATCACTGTGGCCCAATCTGGCACAGGAACCATTTCCAAGCAAGTGAAAGCTCTGTAAACAGATTTCCAACCAAAATGAGGAGCTTGCCACACAGAGCGAGAGACCCAGTTGAGATACACTAAAACCAGCCTTACTACTGGAAAGGCTAGTTTTAGTGTTGTGAATCTGACTTCCCAGCTGTTGTGAATCTGACTTCTCTACACTCAAAGCCCATTCCCACAACACAGCTGACCAGATGGGGACAATGTTGTACTACAACAGATTCCTGATTGTCTTATAATGTTTTTAGGTCATGTGGGGATGGGACCAAACTGTTTTATAACGATATGGGGTAGTGCTAGAGCTGTGGGATCATATTCACCCCATGTGTTTTGCCACCTACTAACAATGAAAATGGAGAGGCAGAGTGCTTGGTGGTGGAAAGTCTACCCTGGCGGTAATTACAGTAGTGGAAGTGACAGCAGTCTCCATTTGCCTGGGGAGAGGGCAAAGAAGCCAGCACAGCCCCTAAAACGGGTGGTGCTAACCAGGAGAGGGGCCTGGTTACGGGTAGCTAAGAGGTACACACATTCAGCTCCTCTTCTAGGCAGCCTCCAGTGGCAGGGCTTCTGCGGGTGTCCCAGTTCCACATTACAGCTTCCCTCCTCACAAAAAGTGGTGATACAAATTCCAACTCCCCTCGCACTGCTTCTGAGCCCATGTCATTCCATTGAGTTCAGAGGGGTTGTTCCTTGTTTACACTGGTGTAAATAAGGACAGAATCAAGCTCCTGAATTCCTCCTAGAGTGCACCTGCCCCAGTTGTAATTTGTTCCTTTATTCACCATCAACTGCATGTTATCTAAGCCAGCATACTCTCTACTGCTCCCTGACAATGGGCCTAGTTTTTAAGAGGCCTCACCCTGGCCTCCCATTTTTCTCAGAGTCTTGCAGGTACACATCATTATGAGAACATTTGATGTCACGTAGACATTCAACTACGTGAGTCCAGCCAGGGAGGTAAGTGTCAAAGTTATATCCAGCTTTCTTCACTGCACAACCCTGAGTCAATCCAATAGCATGCCCAGCCTGTGAATTCAGTAAGGCTGGGATCCTGTAGGAAAAACAGTATGTGATCATGTAATTAAAGACTGTGGATATGTCTACACTAAAAGCACTAGAGTGGCACACCTGCAGCTATGTGGTTGTAGTGTAGATGCTTCCTACATAGACAGACGAGGTTTTTGCACTGATGTAACTAATCCACCTCTCAGCAGTGGTAGCTAGGTCAATGGAAAAATTCTTCTGTCAACCTAGCTGTGTCTACACCGGGTATTATGTCACTCTGACCACAGCATTCAGGACATGAAATTTTTTACAGCAACATAGCTAGGTCTATCTAATTTTTAAGACTACACCTGTACCAGAATGCATACTCACAAAGGCTGGTGAAAGTAAGGTTACACAGGCAACCTTAATTCAGGGATTTCCTTACTTTTGGGTGCTTAATTTTACAACCTTAACTTTCTTTTAATGTATGTAATTCTAATAAAGTTCCTTGTTCAGTGTTGGAAGAAAGCTACTCTTTCTGTGATTCTTTCCCATTGGTACATGACCCCTCTGTGCTCCCTCTTCCAACGACTAAGGAGCTGTTGTTTATAGGGAGCTGTCTAATCCTTTAGCTGCTCACTGAGTTATCAGTCAGGAGCTCTTTTGTTTTACCCCAACCTTTTCTGTCTGTTTGTGCAAAGAAAAACATTGAGGAGAGTTAAACACCTGTCTGTTGATGCAAGCCTGTCCCAACGTTATTGCTTTGTCTTACATCATTCCAATGCAGTCCAACAGCTCTAACTGGGAATGACCTCATTCCTTTACCATCCCACACAGTTTACATTACATGTCCTTCACTATTGCTCTCACCAACTCGTAGCAGAGTGCCACTGAAATCAGTAGAATGACTTGCAGAATAAAGTGCTTATTGCTGTAAATATGAACATAAGTGAAGCAGAAAATGAAAGCTCTCTTGAAAATGTATGCTGAGCCCTCGTGGAGACCGCCTCTGAAAACCTGCTTTATTGATTAACATTTGTAAGAGAAAACTGAACACATTTTTATTTAAAATAGGAAAAGGCCTTTACAGATAATCTCTGAATTAGTGTGGAAATATAAGGGCAGACCAAGAAAATGTACTAGGTTAAAATCTGGTTAGGGCTAAATCAGAACCCATAGGAAGACCTGCAGGGCTCAGAAAAGGTAGCAATTTCTGCTGTTTTATTTATCCTGGTCTGTGATTCATGAGGTGCTGGTCACGCATAGTGAAATAGTAATTCCTATCACAGGCTGTAATACTATGCAACTGTCAATGTCATCATTCATTGATGATAAATAACTAACAAATAAAACAGACAGATTCATCCACAATTACTGTAAATGACAATTTTTCAGTGCCCGCCTCTTCCTGAATTATGAAATCTAGACACCAAACCATCAGGCTGCAAAATGTCTAGCAAAGTTTTATTCAACTATATTAAGCTAGCTTCAAAGAAAAATTGCTTAAGAAACTTCTCAGACTCCTTCATCCTGACTAGTTAGAGAAAGTCGATCAGTAGAATTGCTGGGTATAATCATGCATAGTTTTTCCTGGCTAGATTTCAATGGTATTATAATTTTAATAACAACAAACAATAAAAAAGGTTATGAAAGGTACTATTATTGAGAAAGACAATGAGAACATGCAAGTATAAAAGCTCAAGACAAAACAGTACTTCACATCAGCCGCCGCGGATGTGGAAGACGTGACTTAATTTAATGGAAAGTAGGAGGGCTCTCTAAAAATGGCAACATTAAGTATAGCACTGAAATGTTTATTGTTAACTGGTATGCATGTGAGCCCATGGAGCTACAGGTGGCTGATACTGCACATGTGCTGTGCTGCTAATGCACATCTGGAGCATTGCATCTGGGATAAACTATTCTATTTCCAAATCCAAAGAGCAAAGCATATTATTGCATCTCAAATGACTTACTTTAGATTATGCAAAAATCAATAAGAATGAACTAAAGTCATTTCTCTGTGAGAGAGCATGGTGTATGTCTGTGTGTGTCTCCCCCACTCCAAATCTCACAATCCTCCCCAGCCAGTGCTGTCTCTTATTGGCTGCCCCTCCCCAGTTCTGTCTCTTCCCACCCCTGCTGTGTCTGTGTGTTCTCGCTAAAAAACAGCTACTATGCTCTGCATGCAGGGGGCCAAATAGCGACTAGCCTTTGCAAGGGTCATGATGAGGGATGGTGCAAGGAGCCTTCCCCTTTGCATGCCTTTTGCAAGGAACAGTCACAATCACTGACCCCCCAGAGGAGTCCTTCATCCCCAAGGCAGTGGGGAGGAGGCAGGGCTATGACCCTACTCCTACTATATTGACCTATGGAACAGGGATGGGGAAGTAGGTTGCTGTCCCCTTATGTACCAATCCCCTTATGGAAACAGAAAAAGAGATGGGAAAAGAACATGCACTCTGTGGTTCCCATGCTGAAGTTCCCTACAAGAAGCCAGAGAGATGGGCTCTCCATCTCAAGGGCACTGGCATATCCAGTGGAATTTAGTGACCTCAGGAACTGATGTGGAATGCATAGGTTGGTCTTTCCATTCCATCAGAGCCCAGCTAGAAACACTGGGGCCAGGACTGAAGATAAGACCAGCCACTCAGTTCCTCCCCATCCACAACAATTACTTGCTGCTAGCAGGATTGTCACATTGCTGCCATTTCACTGCTTTGCAGCAGGTTACAATATGTTACAAGACTAAAAAAGCCCAGTGCAGCTTAGTGTCGGTCTGGCATTGCTCTGTGATGTGTCATGACAGTGATGTAAAGGAAAACACCTGCTTTTTTTATTTGTAGAGTGTGCAGCAATGGCCACTCTGGGTTGCTCTACACTTTATTTGCTGGCTGGCAGACATGTGGATTACGATGGCAAGGAGGGAAGGCAATAAGCATCTGTAATCAAAATGGGAGACAACACACTTTAATGGAACTGCACATGAGCCGTAGAGAGCAGGTTCAGAGTCAAAGCACTGGGACTCTTCCAGACAAGCAGGCTTTCACCAGCAAGGCAAAAGTATTACACGGTAGTGCCACTTGACAGAGCAGAGTGATGAGGAACACATTATAATGTAAAAAGCAACAGAGGGTCCTGTGGCACCTTTAAGACTAACAGAAGCATTGGGAGCATAAGCTTTCGTGGGTAAGAACCTCACTTCTTC